>NC_133658.1:773881982-774181982 GCF_037893015.1 Macrotis lagotis | reverse complement strand
GCATTGGAAGGCATCTCACAGCCCATCTAGTCGAACCCAACGTGATCAAGAATTTCTCTGACAATATGTCTAGCAAGTGGTCATCTAAGTAAGCTCCAGTAAGTTGGAGCCTGCCTCTTGCTTTATCCACTCAGTGTTTTTAGTTCTGCTCTCTGAGGCCAAGTACAAGAAATCCCTCTTCCTCATGACAGTCTTTCTGAATATATGAAGAAGGAAATCATATCTCTTCTCCAGGTTAAACACTCCCAATTCATTCAATAACTGATCCTTATACTGCTTAACCTTACTCTTTCAACACCCTGTTCCCCCTAATCTAGATACCCTTTAGCTTACCAATGAACTTCCTGAAATGTGATGCATAGAACTCAATAAATATTTCAGTGGAGTAGGGGAGTCTGACCAGGAAAAAATACAGTGAGACAGTCACCCCTTGAATCCTGGGTTCTTACTCTCTTAATTTAGGCTAATATTCTAATATTGCATTAGCTTTTTGACTATGATATCATATTGTTAACTTTTTTTTACATGAGGCCTTTTCTGATGCCACAGGTTGCTGTTTTGCCTAACCTCCAGATTGCATTACGTTAATTTTGCATATTCATATATATGTATGTGGTTATTCAATATTCCTGTGTATACATATCATGTATACCCACATACACACCTTTTTCTGATAAAATATAAACTACTTGAGGGCAGACATTGTATAAGTTTTAACTTTGTATCCCCAGAGATTAGTAAACAGAAAGCATGTAATAAATGTTAAATGATCTTGAGCTACTAATACTTTAAATTTTCACATCTTTTTTTACAAGTGTTGATCTTTACTCATTCCCGCTCATAGAACTTGTCAAGTTCATTTTTTAAACCCAAGGTTTTAACAAAAACCAAGTTATTTGTATAGACTATCAGTTTATTTTAATTTTTTTTGCTTCAATGATAGTGAATGAATAAATAGAAAATTATATCTTTAGTGTTTAGTAAAGGAGACACAACTAATAAAATGAGACTATCCTTACTTCCTGTCAAGGACCTACATTTTCAATGGCAGGGACAATACAGAGAAAGAAGTGCAGCTCTAAGTGAGATGGAAATACCTGGTGGTCATCAGTGCTCAAGGAGGCCTTTAGCAACAGATCAGACAGTAATGCCCGGGTAACTGGGCAGTGTTGTAGCAGGCCCTATGGGAAGATCTACTGACCTTCTATCTGACTATAATCAGCTAGATGTTGACCCCCAATTATTTAAACAGTATTAATGATCATATCTGCCTTGTTCCAAAAAAGGAATGGAGTAGAGGGCATTGTGGTAATAGTGGTAATGAGAGATCAGTTTCCATTTGGCAAGGGGAGAAAAAGTGTTATTGGAGGGTAAGTAGGTGTGGAGGGATGGCTCCCTGTAGTGTCTGCTCTACTGGGACCTCCAGAAGTGTACTTTGCATGGCAGGAAAGTCAAAGAAAGAAAGGGGTAGGTGTCACCATTTCCCCTGCTCCTGTTAAGATCTCTGGTGCTTATTTTTTCCCTTTTATGTATGTATGTATATATATATATATATATGTATATATATATATATTATTAATTTCAGTCCAATATTTTAATCTGTTAAGGGTTTTTGGATCCTGTCACCTAAAATATTAATTAATCCCTTTTGACTTTGTGTCAATCTGCAAGTTTTATCCATATGCTACCTATCAATACATGATCCAGGGCACGCTGTTTAACCTATACCTGCCTTAGTTTTTACATCTGTAGAATGTGGAAAATAATAGCAATTAATTTCCAGAGTTGTTTTGAGAATGAAATGAGACAATACTCAGTAATCCAAACAAAATCACACACACACACACACACACACACACACACACACACACACACACACACACACAATATAAAAAGTGCTAGATAAAATGATAAATTAATGCAAGTTATTGTTATCCATGCCTTCACTAAATTCACTTATGACTTGAAGAGCATAGGATCAACAGCACATCTCACAAGCACCCCAATACAAATTCCCAATTTTGTTTTCCTAAAGAAGTTGAATTTTGGGAGTGGGATGTTAAGTGATTTACCCAAGATCATATACAGACATGGGACTAAAATAAGGCCTCCTGATTTTCAATGCCATATCCTTTTTACTCTTTCACGTTGGATTCTTCATCTTAAATACAGTCAACAAATTCAGTAATCAACAATCATTTACTTGTGTGTGGAGTACTGAATTAGGTAAAAGGCAGGGAGGGAAGGAGACGGAAAGATTATTGCAGAGATGCACTCTGCCCTCCTATAACTTTCAGTCTGGGAAAAGTATGTGAATAGACAAATTAAATGAAAATTTATTGAACTGAATGGAATTAAGTACATTGCTTACCATTGGAAAATATTGCCCCTTGTGGGAAGGAGAGTTCATGACTGTGCTCAGCTTTACAGGAATACATGGCTTTAGCTTGGCTAAAACGCAAGAAGAAATACTGATACACATTAGTGGACAACAATGAAAGTGCATTTATATTTAAAACAATTTTAAAATGTGCTACAGCTTTTGCTTAACATTATAACTATTATTATTATTATTATTATTATTATTCCAAGTAATTAGTTATCTAGTTGAGATATATATATGTATGTATATATACATGCATATATATGTATGTATATATACATACATATATACACATATATGTATGTATACATACATATATATGTATGTATATATACATATATACATATATACATATATATATATATATATGGAGAGAGAGAGAGAGAGAGAGAGAGAGAGAGAGAGAGAGAGAGACATACACATAGGATACCATGCAGTATAGTATGGTTTGTAGTTGGCTAATGATCACGAAGAACCATTTTCAAGTTGTGTCCTTGACACATACAATTGTGTGACCTAAACAAATCATTGGGTGTCCCAGTGAACCAGGAAATTCTCTAAGAATAAAATTTACAGACTATTGTCATTATTATAAGGGGAGGAAAT
Source organism: Macrotis lagotis (assembly GCF_037893015.1). Taxonomy (NCBI): domain Eukaryota; kingdom Metazoa; phylum Chordata; class Mammalia; order Peramelemorphia; family Peramelidae; genus Macrotis; species Macrotis lagotis. Next base: position 774,178,993 of record NC_133658.1, on the reverse strand, counting down.
TTCCACATGGGAGAAAGCATAGGTCCAGACCAAAAGATTCCTCCTCCTCAATATAAAGACACAGTACAATGTACATTTTATGTCTAGGTGAATATGTATATGTAGGCACATTATATACATATATGTATATACATACACACATACATATATGTATATTTACATACATATACACCGATGTGTATATTTACATATATACATATGTGTTGAATAAGAACTATTGAAGACAGTTTCTTATTAATTAATAATCAATTTATTAATTAAGCTAGCTGGCAGTCCCTAAATTAATGTCAGCACCTTCTCTTGACAATCAAAGACAAAAGACATGGGAGAGACAAAAAACTTCAAATAATCCTTGAAAGGGAATTCCCTTAACACATGAAAAGCAATCTTGATAGTTAGATAAATAATGAGGAATGGGCTAGAAGTCTGACTCCTGCTGAGTACATAATATGATCAAGAGATTCAGTCACTTCAATCAATCTGAACAGGGAAATACATCTTTTTCTAAACCACTCTGGTTGGTTTTCTCCTTCATGAGCTGGGTCACCCTAAATTTTAATGGAGGGGTACAGGTACAGAGTTGGGGAAAGATCTAGTCCAGACTGATTTCTGCTTATATCTAAACAGAATAGAGATCTTGTTGAATGGGATCTTGGTCCATAGAAAATCATGTATCTTAAGGACTAGATTAGTCTCATATGTGAGTCATGTCCTTCAGAGATTGACTTTTTTACAGGAGCTGAACTCTAAATAAAGAATAATGGGAAAAAAGCCTGGATCCTAATTTAATAGTTGATTATTATTATAATAGTAAAACAATAATTTCCTTATATATACATGTATATATTTGTATATCCACACAAACTTCTAGAACAGAAAATGAGATGAATCAGGAGAGGTCAAGTAGTCTAATAGATTTCTTTACATAGCAAATATAGTTGTGACTAAGAAGGAAGATAATTTTTTATAAAGTTAATAATCAGATCTTCTAACCAAAACTTCAACTGAAGCTTTCTCAGCTAATTTTCCATCGAAAAACACTCAAATTTTTAAAAAGACAATTTCCTTTTATGGAATACTAGCCAAAACTTCATTAAATCTCACTGCTACAAAATCACTGAATATAGTTACAAATGAAAAGTCCATATAAGCCACTATTCAGTTATTAAAATTATGGAGTAGAGATACAATTAATGCATTTTAATTTCAATTACAAGCACTAATTTAATCATTTTCATGGATTTCTCACAAGTCATTTCCATTAGAACATTTTCTACTCTTAAGTATGAACTAACCTATGGTTTTAGGATATACTGGGAAGAAAAATACACATACACACACACACACATAAACGCACATACACACATACACACACAAACACATCTTCCCACACACACACAATGTCTGAAATCAACAGAGTCAAAGAATTATTTGACAAGATTGTAAACTTTTCAATATGAAACTAGGAAGGTAGTAATTTTCTTCTGCTAATATCTTCAGTTATAGGTTGTTAGCTTTCGTTAGATCTCTGATGATATAATGCAGACGAAGGATGAAGCTTTTTTACCCTAATACTAACACTTTCTGTCACTGCTTTAGGTCTCTTGAAGAGGCTGGGAAAATAATACTATCCTTTTTTATGGTACTCAGGAAGATTCTAATCGTCCTTTGAAAAATACTTAGCAATTCCTTGATACCCAGAAGGCAGCTCTGAAAGCTCTCTCTCTCTCTCTCTCTCTCTCTCTCTCTCTCTCTCTCTGACACCTAATATATAGAAAAGGATTTCTAATAACATAATCCATAACTCATTTTTAGTTCTAATTCTAAATGTTATTTAATGAAGGATAAATTCAGGAGTGTTTGAACTAGTGTGAGAGCTAACAATTAAAATTTTAGTATATTATAATTTGGAAACTGGCAAATGCTACAAGTCAGAATTTGATTTGCTAATTGCCTAGACTTATGAAAATGATGGAGAAAATGGTAATAATGGTAATAAGGGAGATTTTTACCTTAAAAATGTGTTCCACTTCCCTGTTTCCTTCTTTCCCACACCACCCACCTCCACATAGACAGTTGTTAAATATTAGCACAGCACTGAGTAATACATCAGGAAATTTGAGCTGGCTAGAAAGAGGCACTTGCAGGACTTCTTGATTTGAAGAGAATTTTAAAATGTCTGCCACTGTAAAACATTTCTTTTTATTTTCTTTATACCTTTAGCTCCATTGCATTACTTAGCTTGAGGCCAGGGCAATAGGAGGCCCACAAACCTATATAACTATGAAATATGGTAGAAAGAATTTTAATTGCAAAATACACCTCCCTATATGTCTTGTAGACCTATGCTGTGTACTCTAAGGTGGGTAGGAACAAAAAGAAAAGCAAAAGATAGAATTTGTATCATTAGGTAGTTTATTACCCATTTAGTAGGAAAGATGAAAGATGAAACATACTTAACACAATGTAAGGTAGCACAAAATAAAGTATTGTGGTCCAGATAGAAACTAAATAAATTGGACTACAAAACAGCACCCACTATTTGCATAGAAAAGTCATTAATAGTCCTGGGAGATTAGAAGTTCAGCTTCCTTTAAATGGAATAGAAATGGGGAGTGAAGGAACAGAGTGGTGACTAGAAGGTCATTGTTCTCTTCACTTCGAATTTTAGTTTCTGAGAATTTTTGAAAAGAAAATGTAAGAGAAGTCTAGATCACTGAACATTCAAACAATACTCAAGACACAACAGTATTGAATTTAAATCAAAAGGCAGACATTTGCAGGTAAAGGTTGTAGAATGCCCACTCTCCCATATAGTACCTATATAAATGAGAAGTTTTAGGAAAATTACCAAAACTCTGTGAACCTCAGTTTTCTGTTCTAGAAAAAAGGGATAACAAAATCTGAACTGATTCTGAGGGTTGTGACAAAATATGACAAAACACATTTTTACATACAAAGAATACTTGTAAACCCTGTTGAGGTAGATAAAAGTCAGCTACTCTAATTTGTTTTGCTTTTGTTTTTTTGCAAGGCAACAGGGTTAAGTGATTGGCCCAAGGTCACACAGCTAAGTAATTATTAAGTGTCTGAGCCTGGATTTGAACCTAGGTCCTCCTGACTCCAGGGTCATTATTCTATCCACTCCATCACCTAGCTGCTCTAGTTATTCTAATTTGGATTATTTGGGTTTGCTGCAACTTTCCATAAACAACTGACAAAGCATTGGAAACTAATTTAGATAAAAAACTTCCATTTAATTCAACAATGTAATAAGTATGAAAATTATGTATTGTTGCACTATTGGTTGAAGAAGGATATAAGTACTATCTGCAATGGAGAATACCATCTGTATCTAGAGAAAGAATTATGTACTTTGAACAAAGACTAAAGACTATTACCGCCAAATTAGAAAAGAGAAGAGTTAGATTATTATGTAATTTTACTATCTCATACTTTATTTTTCTTCCTTAAGGAAGATTTCTCTGTCATCACATTCAACTGAGAGCAATGTATAACATGGAACCAATGTAAACACTAACAGAATGCCTTCTGTGGGGGATGGGGGAAGGAAGCAAGAATGGGGGGAAAATTGTAAAACTCAAAATAAATAAAATCTTTCTTTAAAAAAAGGATATAAATAATTTTTAAAATGACACACTCACTGCTCTCAAAGGATTTGCCAATTATTAGGGGAAATACAGAATGTAAACAAATAAAAATTATGCAAAGTAAGCCTAAACTGATTTAGGAAATACCCAAGAAAAAGTGTTATGATAAATTTGAACAGGAACTATTTACGTGCAACAGGTGGAATGAAGGAAGATTTCACATGAGAGGTAATCTGTTTCTTGAAGAGAAGGATGTAAACAAGTTCAAGCAAAGGGTAGTACTTTTATAAATGCATGGATATGTGAAGGTACAGGATAAGATCAGAAAATAGTAATATAATTTGGTGAAACATAGATTATTCCTATGTGAACAATAGCAAATGAGCCTGGAAATGTGCATTGGAAGTAAGTTACTAATGGTCTTAAACATCAGGCTAAGAAGCTTGCATTTAATTTTGCAAGCAACAGAATTAACAACTTCTGGACAAGGAATAACAGGATAAGAGAAGTATATTGGGAAAATCATTTTGGAAGTTGTATAAGAGCTAAATTAAAGTTTGAAGGTAAAAAGTGCAGTTAGGGGACTGTTATATTATGGATGAGAAATGATGAGGGCCTGAAGAGGGTGGTAATGATGTTACTTGAAGGGAAAGGATAGTTTTAAGAGATACTGTGAAAATAAAATCAGCAAAACTTGATAATGAGAAGTGGAATAGAGAGAAGAATAAAAGATATCTGCCCTTAACCTAGGGGTACAGAAATGACAGAGAAGTAGAGAGGAGAAATGGTATAAGGGAAAGAATATAATTAATTCATTATATATATATATATATATATATATACATATATATTTAAGTATTTATTTACATACATTATATGTTTATTTATTGACAAATTGAGTTTGAGATTCAGATGGGATGTTTGAGAGAATATGTCCAGCAGGTAATGTAGATGGAGACTGAAACTCAAGAAAAAGATTAGGATTACATCTATAGATTTAGCAATATTTTCATATAATTCATAGTTTAAGCTCTTGAATCTGAGTGTAAACTGAGAAAAAAAAATGGCCAAAAGCAGTACCTTTTGGGACACCTATGCTAAGGATGCAAGACAATATGGAACCAAAGAAAGAGACCAAGGAAGACCATCATACAAGTAGGAATATCATGAAAGCTAAGGAATGATCATGGATTTAGAATTAAAAGAGAACTCAAGAGGGTTATCTAGTTCAAAAATATCATTTTACAGATGAAGAAATAGAGATCTGGAAAGGTTAAATGACTGTCCAAGGTCACATTGATGGTAAGTGTGGAGATGACATTTGAATCCAGGTCTTTTGACTCAATTTTCCCCACTCTTCTCACTACAGTGATGCAAGAATGTCAAAAATACCAAGACAAGGCTTGCATATGAACTCCTGAGGGGGAAAACTTCTGCAGGGATGAAAGCTAATAGGGAGCAAATAGTGAGGTAATAGAGGAAAAATACAGAATATAACAGAGAATATGACAGAATCAAATGCAGGTTTCTGTATTCCTTAAAGGAAAATATGAATAAAGTTAAAGGGATACATGTAAAATCTTAAATTTGATTTTTTTTAAATCTACTAAAATAAAACATGAAGAATGGCTAGTCAGTAGTTTATCTTCAAAAGATTCACTGTATCCCTTCCCCAACACTACCTGCTTTATTCAACTGAGAGCCCAGTTTCTTGTTAATCTGTAGTGCCACTCTAAGGTATATACGGAAGGACAGCTCAATAGACAATCCACCTTTATGACATAATCTGGGAAATATAGATTCTTTTAACTTTGTGGATTGCTAAGAGTATCTCATTTGAATGATCACGAATCTCATTGAGAATGTCCTAGAATATATTGGGACTTCAGTTCATCTACACAATATCATTTAAATATAGCAACAATTGAAGAATCCTTACCACCATAAACAGAAATCCTCTTTTCATTTGAACTTTTTGCAAAAAGTCTTTTATTACATATTCACTTCGTAAATATTAATGAGTATGACAGCACTAGCTTATCCTTTGCCCCCTTGCAAGTTAGGATAGTTGACCACTTATTAATTGGAGAAGAATTCTTATTTCTACAAATTTGAAATGAGGCCATATTACAGAAACTTGCTACAAAGATTTTTTCCTGTTAACTACATTGATTCTATTTGTGCAAAAAAATTTAATTTAATGTAAGCTGTGGTTCTAGCAAGTCTTGACAAAAAGACGCTTGTTCCCAAAAGTAATTTCTTCTTTGCTTTTCCAATTTCTGTCATCTATTCATTTGTAGCATATCTTTGTATATGATGTGACCTAATTTCTGCTATATTCTTTTCCATTTTTCCCAATTCCCCCCCCTAAAATATGGTGGAAAATAAGTTTCAAAAGTAACAATTAAGAATAGTCCACAGTTTATAGACTATTTAGCCAACCAAATTTTTCTTTAGATAGTAGCCAGCTCCTGTCTTCAGGTACAAGTAGAGTAGGATAACAAATTTCCAAGATTTATTAAATAGGATATATATATTTACAGATTCCTGAACTTCAGTCTTTGAAGGCATCTAATTTTTACTCATTCCCACTAAACCTGTGCAACAAATGGTCATCTAGCCTTGCTTGAAGGCTCCAATGAATAGAAAGCCATCTCCCAAAGCAGTCCTTTCCACTTCTGGAGAGCTCTAAATATTAGAGCTGACATCAAACTTAAATTGTTCTTTTTGTAAAATTCCCTGCCTACTCTGTTCTTCATAGTTCTGCCCTATGGGGTCAAAAAATAAGTCTATTCCCCCCTTTCTTTCAAATATCTGAAGATGGTTGAGGAATTTGGACAGTCAGGCAACAAGACCAAAGGGCCCAAGCATTTTAAAATATCTAATAAATGGATTACAGGAAGGCTTCAAAAGTAAAGATTTGATCTCTAAGGGAAATTTACAGGATAGGAACAGAATAGAATAAGAAGCCATGGATGGTCTATACTCATGAAAGAAGTATGCATTTCAATATACAGTATGTAATTAGGAAATAAAAACACATCTAAATAAAAAAACAGAAATTAAAAATTTAAAAGGGTATTCAGAGGTCATCTCAATCCTATCTTCATATTTTCAAAAATAGAAAATGATGTTCAGAGTAGCTCAGTGTATGTACAATTGTCACAGAACAAAAACTAGAATTTAGGCCTCCACTAACTCTCAGTTTAGTGATCTTTCTCTCATTCATAGCTGTTTTGTCCATTATCTTGTAATCCTCTGACTGAATAAATGTACAAAAAAAAAGTATATTTTCTTAAATTTTTCTATGATTTTCTATGATTTTCATCCTATTTGCAGAAACCCAGGTTTCTAGTTAGTGCAATCTAATAACATATCGCCATCTGGTGGTAGATAGAAATTGTGGGCCAAGGTTCCTGCAAAAGTTAAGCTCTTCAAAGGGAATCAACACAGTTACTTCATATTTAAAGGTAAATGTGAATCCTCATACCCAAGTCCTAGAATCAGGTTCTTACATAATTATATATGTGATGTTTTCCTTGCTCCATATGGTAAGTCAAATGCAAAGAATAAGGAAAGACATTCACCAAACTTTTCTGTAGTTTGACAAAACAATTTAGCAGAAGGGATTTTTAGTCATGGTCAAGAGAAGGTTAAAAGGATTCAAAACCAGTGGATATATGAAAATGGACAGCTTTGGATAATAAACACAAGACAATAACATAACATTTATACAGGCAGCTTATGTGGCAATCTCAAACATCCAGACCAGCAAAGAACCTAGCAAGAAATTTTAAGAAAGTGACTATGCAAACATAAATGTCTATATAACAGATTTGTATATTTTAATCAGAGGAGAATTCTTCAGGCTCTATCCCATAAATTATTTATTCTTATTTAGTTACTACTGTAATTCAACTTAGGTCCTGTGGTTCTAATTCGCATATTAGAAGCAGGAAAGTCATAAAGAAGGAAAGGGTTCTTATAGGCTTCTAGAGGTAGAAGCAATGAAAGCAAGGGGAAAAAAAGGTGATGAACAGATCAACATAAGGGAAAAGACAAAAAAATTTTATTAATAAGTAGGGACAAAACTCAAAACTTTAATACTCTAAAGCACTGAGTAAAAGAAAATAGCAAAAACCTAGAAGGTTATCATTGCAATTAATAGCATAATATAACAACTGATTTTAATAACGATAACTCTGAGTTAGCAAGAAAGTTTCAAAATGTTTTATATCATGTTTAAGTATACAATAATCTTTAGAAAAATATTTTCATAAAAAGAATTAAAATGTTACATAAACACATACATACATGTATACATACACACACACACACACGGAACTTAAAGAGGAAATGTTCTTGACATCAGAAAAATTCAATTATATGGAATGACTCATTCCCCATTAATGTTAGATAGATATGTATCTCTCAACTTCAATCATTCTATTGCTGTTTTTTAAAATCATGTTCAACTTTTCCAGACGGTACTGGAGATCACACTTCAGACCCTTCTAATCTCCATTCTCTCTCAAAGTCAGTCCAAGCTCATGTTCCTTGTTTCTATGACACTATCTTTCTAATCCTATGCTGTCCCTTTTGTCTTTTGTCTTAAATCCTTCCTAATATCAGGGTAACTTTTTTTTCTCATTGTGTGGTCAGAGTATTTAAGTTTCAACTTCAGTATGTGATCTTCCAATGAACAGACTGAATTATATTTTTTAAGATCTCCTTTTTCTCCAAGGGACTCTCAAAAAGATTTCTCCAACACCACAACTTGACAGTATCAATACTGTGATGCTCAGTTTTCCTTATAGTACAACTCTCACAGTCATCCATTGCTACTGGAAAAACTATAGCCTTGACTATGGGACTTGTTTTTATCAGCAAGGTGATACCTCTGTTTTTGAACATGCTGTCCAGATTTGCCATAGTTTCCCTTCCAAGGAGCAAGTGTCTTTTAATTTCATGATTGCAGTCTCCAACTGCAGTGATTTTTGAGCCCAAAAATTTAAATCTGACATTGTTTTTAATTCTCTCTCTATCTGTCAGGAAGTGATGGGAGTAGGTGTTAAGATCTTTGTATATTCAAGCCAGCTTTGACTCTTTCACCCCTCAGTAAGAGGCTTCTTAATTCCTCTTCACTTTCTATTATCAGAGGGGAATCATCTACATAGCTGAGATTGTTGATATTTCTTCTAGCAAACTTAATTCCAGTTTGTGATTCATCCAGTCTATCATTTCTCATGATGTTCTTTGAATATAAGATATATAAATAAAGTGACAATATGCAACATTGCTATACTTCTTTTCTAATTTTAAAATCATCAAGTGGTCCATCTTTGATTCTAATTGCTGTTTCTTAGACCAAATACAGATTCCTCAGGAAACAAGGAAGATGTCTGGTACTCCCATGTCTTTGACAACTTGCCACATTTTGTTCTGATTTACACAAAGGCTTTGGTGTAGTCAGTGAAGCTGTTTTTCTAGAACTCCTTGGCTTTCTCCATAATCCAGCACATGTTGATTATTAGGTCTTTAATTCCAAAACCTCTTTGAAAACTAGTCTGGTCTTTTAGCAGATTCTCAGTTCACAGATTGCTGTAGTCTAGCTTACAAAATCTTAAACATAAGCTTGCTGATATGTGAAATGAGTGAAATGAAAAATTCCTTGACATCATTCTTCTTTAAAGCAATTACTCTATTATGTAGTGTTTGTTAAGTGCCTAATAAGTGACGGCTCTATGTTAAGTGCCAGGGAGATAAGGAAAGAACAGAACATAACCTGTGCCTTCAGATTTCAGGTTCTAGAGAGAGAAATTATGAAAACAACTAAATGTACATATAAACACATAAATGTAAAGTCATCTCAAAGGGAAAACACCAGTAATGGGAGGATAAAGAAATGCTTCTGGCAGGAAAGAAGATTCGACTGAATCTTGAAAGGAGCCAGGGAAGTAGAAATGGCAGGAAAGCATTCAGGCATGGGGAAAGCAAATGAAAGAAAAGGAATGAAGATATGGAATAGTCATATAGAATGAACAGCAAAAAGATCAGTCTTTAAAAACTTGAAGTATAGGAACCAGCTAGGTTGTGCTTGAGGAACTAAATAACTTAATCTTTTTTTATTAATAAGCTCACTGAATTTATCTAAGCATAAATATTTTGCAGTTATATAAGCAGAGGTAGAATATTTATTTAGGTAAATGGTTTTAATAATTGCAGCAAGCCAACATTGCTAAAGATTTTCAATAATATAATAAGATTATATTTAGAGAACTTACCGTCCAGCAGAAACCTGCTTAAGTGAACCAGCACTTTCAAACAGCTGGGCTTTAGCCGCCACTCTGAAAATGAAGCAAAAATACATGTTTTTAAATTTGCTTTTCAAAGGACCCTTTTACTATAAGTCCAGGAAATCATTCATCATAAGTTTCTGTTGTATCATTTAAAAAAAGTTGTAAGGCAAAAATGTGAAAAGAGTAGCATGAACTTCAAGTGAAATAGTTTTATAAATGAGAAGCATATTTCTAACTATAAATGACACTTTTAACCCAACCTTTCAGTATATGTGCTTGCTATAAGCCACTTGCTTTTTAAAAAAAATTATTTTTAATGTATGAAATAAAAGAAGTATTTCTATAGTACAGTACAATAAAAATGATGATTGCATATGGAACTACAAATTTATTATGTACAACTTGAATTTCCTTTCAAATATGCAACAAATATAAACATTTCTTTTTTTCTCTTTCCCACACCCTGTTCTACAGATGGTAACAATTAGAAACAAATAGAGGGGTTTGTAAACGTGAGCATGTAAAATTATTCTATACATATTTTTGTTTATCATTTCTTTTTTTAATATACAGAGAGCATCTTTCTTCATATATCCTTTGTAATTAATGTAGGTATTTATAATGGTCAAAATAACTTTGGTTCAAAGTCATTCTCAAAACTATTGCTTTTACTGTATATAATGATCTCTTGGTTCTGCTTATTTTGCTCTTCATTATTTCATGCTTTTCTAAAATCACTGAGTTCAATTGTATATCATAACAGCAACATGGGGTTGATGATCATTCTTAATGGATTTGCTCATTCCATCAGTGCAACAATCAGGTACAATTTGGGGGTATTTGTGATGGAGAACACCATCTGTATCCAGAGAGTTTGAACAAAGACCAAAGACTATTACTTTTAATTTTAAAAAAAACAACTATTATCTTTTTATGTAATTTTGCTACCTCATATATTTTATTTTTTTCCTTAAGGATATGAATTCTCTCTCAACACATTCAACTTAGATCAATGTATTGCATGGAAACAATGTACAGACTAACAGACAGCCTTTGGGGTGGGGGGAAGAAGCAAGATTAGGGGGGAAAATTGTAAATTCAAAAATAAATAAATTTTAAAAATCACTGAGTTCATCATTTCTTATAACTCAGTAGTATTTAATCAAAATCATATACAACAAGCTATTCATCCATTTTCAATTCATGAGCATCCTTGCAGTTTCCAATTCTTTTCTACCACAAAGAGAGCTGCTACATTAATATTAGAACATATAGGTTCTCCTTTCCCCTAATCATCTTTGGAAATAGACAGAATAGTGGTATTTCTAGGTCATAGGGTATAGATAGTTTAATAATTCTTTGGACATAATTCCTGATTGTTCTCCAAAAGTTCATCAACAATGAATAAGTGTCCCAATTTTTCCACATCCTCTCCAACATTTTTCATTTTTCTCCTTCTATCATTTTAACCAATCTGGTAGGTGTGAAATGCTATCTCAAGGTTGTTTTAATTTTCATTTCTTTAATCAATAATGATTTGGAACATTTTTTCACATGACTATAAAGTTATTAAAATTGTTCATTGGAAAACTGCCTGTTCATAAGCTTTTGATCACTTATCAGTTGAAGAATGACTTGTATTTATATAAATTTGACAAAGTTCTTTATATATTTAGCTATGAGACTTTATCTGATAAGCTGTCTATAAAAAATTTTCCCCAATTATCTGCTTTCCTTCTGATCTTATCCTCATTTGTTTTATTTATACAATAAGTTTTAATTTAATGTAATCAAAATTATCCATTTATACCTAACTTTGCTTTCTCTCTTTTTTATTCATAAACTGATCATATATCCATAAGTCTGATGTGCAATATGTTCTATGTTCTTCAAATTTTCTTATAAATCTCTTTTTATATTTAGATCAGGTTAACATTTGGAGCTTATCTTGGTAAATGATATAAGATATAGATCCATGCCCTATTTCTACCGTACTGCTTTTGAGTTTTCTCAACAAATTTTTTTTTACTAAATAAATTATTATCCCCAAATCTTGTCTTTATACTTGTCAAATACAAGATTGGTATATTTATTGCTGCTGTAAATTATATGTCTACTCTGTTCCATTGATCTAACTTTCTATTTCTTAAGTCAGCACCAGATAGATAATTACTACATTATAACATAGTTTAAGATCTGGTACTACTAAACCTCCTTCCTTTATATTTTTTCATTTTTCTTTGAATATTTTTGATTTTTTGTTTTTTCCAAATGAATTTTGTTATTATTTTTTCTTGCTTTTTTTATGTGAGTTCTTCTTTTAACTTCATTCTTCCTCTCCAAAAAGCTATTAAAAATGATGAAATGAAAATTTCTAATCCATTTATCTATTTTGCCCTTTAATAATTTCCTATTATATGTAAAGCACTGTACTAGTATGGGAAAAAGAAAAAAGAGATACCCCAATCAACATCAGTGCTATCAACAAGCTTAGGGTTCTAAAAATTGTTGCATCTTTTGAAACCACGAGGTGGAAGGAACTCAAGTTCAAAGTACAAGGTATTGCCTTTAACTCTATGTTTTAGCAAGAACTGCTCTTTAAATTATCTCTCATAATTTTTAATGTCAGACCCAGTTATCAGGATATAAATATATGTATAGATAGATAGATAGATAGATAGATAGACAGACAGACTCACTCAGGAATCATGAATCAACAAATTCATGAAGTTTAACCAATGATAACTTTTAACTATAAGGAAAATGGCATGGATTCTACATCCTTAAATGATGATCTTACTTGATGTAAAGAGAAATGAGAATTAAATCAGGGCATAGACAACTAAAAACATTACCTATTTTTCCAAGAAAGTCCTACTCCATCCCACTGTGCTGGTAAGTCTAAATTCCTAAAGAGAATACTAGGATAAGATGATAGGGCCTCTAAAGTAGGGGACTTTATATAGGGATACAGATTACATAAATTTAACTATTGTTTGCCCTCATTAACAGATCTCTAACTACTTCCTAAATAGCTAATATGTGGGTCAATCAGTCAATGAGCACATCTTCTGTAATCCAGACACTGTGCGGTTAGGAAAATAAAGGTGGTCCCTTATCTTAAGAATCTCAAATGAGAAAGCTAGTCAATGGATGGAAAGCAGGTTTGAAAACAGGAAGACTGCCCTGAATTTAATCCAACCTCACATACTGTCTTAGTTTAGGACTCTGAGTAAGTCACTTAACCTATCTGTTTCCTTATCTCTAAAATCAAGATGATAATACTAGCATCTAGTTGTCAGCATAGAGATAACATTTGTAAAACTTTGCAAACCTTCAAGCCCTATTTAAATTCCTGCAATGTTGTTTTGTTGTTGTGGCTGATGAAGATTTTATTGATGTTGTTGATGATCATGATGATAAAGAAGGAAGCAAAATACATAAAAGAACTATACTTGAATCAAAGGATGGCCAGCTTGTTCTCCTCAGACAGAAGACAAGAGGGTTGGGCAGAGTTGGTTCCATAGTGCCACCAAAAGCAACAAGAAGCTTCATTTCACACCATTTGTATGATTGACTTTGAAAAGAGAGGACCATAAAGATAAATGTAGCCCACCGACCAACATAAATTGCAAATGATGAAGTAGAGAAATTAACAAATTTTAGGAACTATAATAAAAAACTGGAGAGGGTCAAGAGGAGAGCAAACAGCATGGTGAAGTGTCTCATGTTAGTGCCAGGACTTAAAAAACATGTAGTAGTTGTTTTCAAGTACTTGAAGGGCTGTCCTTTGGGAAAAGGAATAGAATTATCCTGCTTGTCCTTGACTGAAGCTACAAAGAAATAAATTAAAGCTTGATGCCAGGGGAAAGAAGGAAAATGTTTTTATTATTAAAATTATCCAAGAAAGTCAGTCTTCTTTAATCTTTTAATTTTTTTTTATCAATGCAGAACTAAGCAAAGATGGGAACATCACTCAGGAATATTGTGTAGAGGGGATTCTTTTATCTACAGTCAGTAAGTGAAATACTTTGCCACTGAGGTCCCTTTTTATCCTGAAATTTTGTGATTCTGAAATTATCTGTGAAAATAGTTACCACAATAAGACTAAAGAAGGATCAGAAACCATTAGGACCAATGGACTCTTGATTTTCCTGCTATTTAGTAATGGGATATGACAGATAAGGGCAACACAAATTTAGAGTATTTATAAAACATTTATAAAACACTGGAAAAGAAAACAACAGTAGCACTAACACACACAAAACAGAATAACGAATTTAAGAAAATAAGCTTTTGTGTGACATCCAACTAGATCAGTCTGATTTTCTTTGTAGATGAAACCAGGAGGGCAAGCCATACTCTAAGTAGAAAATATTTGTTAATTTTTATAGTAATCTGTTTTCTTTTTTCTTTTTTTTTTCAAAACTAGTGATAATAGTGAAATCACCACATTTGAAAATAAAACATCTGTAGCTGGTAACTATATGAGGAAGAAGAGAGGAGAAAGTATAGCTGCATATGACTAAATTTATCTATCATACATGTACACACATGCACAGACATAAAATTGAGAGGGAAAAGGGGAGACTGTGTATATATATATATGCACATACATATACATATATATGTGTGTGTATAAGTAGATATATATATACCACATGTAAACACATATAATTTATATGTGATCATGACATTTACACTAAAGATACTAATGATGCTAATCTTTACAAAGATGATTGTCAAAGATTTTATATATTCATATATGCATGCACGTTTGTCAATGTGCATATAAATCTAAGCATATACATGTAAGTATGTGTATGTATGTATATATGTATGTATGAATGGATGGATGGAAGGATGGAAGTGTGTAAGTATATATAAAAGGAATTCATAGTGGAAGAGACACAATTTGATTTCAAGATTTTGTCATAGAAGATTCCAAAAGAATTAAAAAGACAGTTTCCACTTCTCTGGCCAGCATGGACAAATAATAACAACAAGCACAGTCTCTCCTATTGAAAATATTCTAGCATCAGGATGTATCCCCTAATTATCAAGACCAATGGCTGCTTTTCAGTCTTTTTCCTTTTAACTTCTCAGCATTTTTGCTACTTTTGATTACATCCTCCTACTAGATATATTGCCTCCTCCCTTTGCTTTAGAGACAACATAATCTCCTGATTCTCTTTCCAACTATCAAGCTGCTCCTATTCAGTTTCCTTTGCTATTATTCCCTTTCTCTACTCTTTCCCTTGGCAAGTTCATTATCTCTCAGAGTCTCTCAAATACTACTTTTATAAAAATGACCCAAATATTTGTCTTAATCTTGTTCTTTTCCTTCTGGGCCCCAGACTAGACTATCTGATAATGGTCATTTGAGACTCTCCCTCTTAGATGTCCAAAGTTTCTCAAAACACATTACTAGCCAAAGAATGAATTTATTATTTCATCCTCTATTCTTACTCTCATTCATCCTTTAATTTTTATTTCTGTGATAATACCACATAGGTCCTGTCTCCCATGTATGAAACCTGGGAATTACTGTTGACATGTCTGTATTCCTCACTTGTCATAGTCAATCAATTATCAAATATTATCAATTCTGTTTCTTATACATCTATTCCATCCAACTACCACCCACCTCCGAAATGTTTTGGTCATATAGTGAGAATGAAAGAGAATAGGAGGACAGTAAAGTGGCATATTTAATAGTTTTTAGAAAACAAAGATCAAAGCTGTCAACATATTGAGTAGATTTTCTATGGAAATATACAGACAAAAATAAAAGATTAGAATCTATGGAGAATGTAGAACAAAACCACTGAAATCATGAATCTTAAAAATCTAAGTAAATACTAGCAGAGAATATCATGTTTTTATTTAATTTTTTTAAAGTTCACTTTTATGGATAATATGGAAATGGTCTGCATGGCTGTACATGTATAATCTATAACAAATTACTTACCTTTTCAATGAGGAGAGTGAGAAGGGAAGGAGAAGATTTGGAACTCAACATTTTAAAAAATGTTAAAAAATTTTACATGCAATTGAGAAAAAATAAGTCTATTTTGCTTCTACTTTTATTCTTTAGACTTCAAAATATATTATGATAAAGAGCTAGGATGGAACACAAATATGCTATTTTTAACTCCTGGAAACATTTTATATACATATGTATATCTGACCATTATATAGGAAGACCAGAATAGACACATCTGTCTTTTCTCTAGTATGTTTACTTAAAATTCAATTTTAATTAAAATTTCAGCCATTGATTAAAGATAATATTCAAATATTTAACAATATAATAGCTTTATTTTAGAACCAATACAATTAAATTTCTTTTTCTTTTTTTTAAGGTGTTTGCAAGGCAAATGGGGTTAAGTGGCTTGCCCAAGGCCACGCAGCTAGGTAATTATTAAGTGTCTGAGGCCGGATTTGAACTCAGGTACTCCTGACTTCAGGGCTGGTGCTCTGTCCACTGTGCTACCTAGCCACCCCTACAATTAAATTTCTACGTATAATGAAAAGAATTTTAAAAAGAATGAATTAATGAATTTCTGTCACTGATACTATGAACCAATAGTTTAGCAAAGTGATCTGCAACAGATTAAAATTAGGACTGCTAAATTTAAAACACACGTCCTTACCCTTTAGAGACCTATTGCAGCAAAACAAACTACTGCATTGCTGAATGGAAGAGAATTCTAGCTCAGACTGATCACTGATTTGATCTAGTGTGCCATTACTTATGTTCGTATGTTTGACATGGCTTTTATATAATAAACACAGAACTTGCTGCTACCTTTTTCTTCAGGCTTCTAATAAATGATTATGGGATTATAAAGTTAGTAGTGAATGGGACCTCAGAGGTCATTTGTTTCAAATTACCTATTGTAACTTGCCAAAGTCACTTAGGTAATAAATAACAAAGCCAGACCTGAAACCAAATCTTCTGCTTCCAAATCCAGGGCTCTTTTGAACATGTTTTTAAGTAAACCAAAAAGTGCTTGCTTGATCAGGAAAAGTCCAGGCTGTCATGGTAAGCAGATTTTAAATTATGAAAAGATAAATTATCCTGATATGAAGCTGTAACTTACCACCAACCATAAGAACTTTCAAAAAAGTCTTATATAACAAAAAAAACTGGGATAGGATTCAATTTTCCCCTCCTTTTTTCTTCTTTCTTTTTTGCCTTTTCCACTTTTTGTTCTTTCTTCCTTCTTCTTTATACCCCCTTCCTCCCTTTTTCTCTTCTTCTCTTCTTTCTGGTACCTGCCTTATCTTCTTTTTTTTTTTTTTTTGGCTCACTCTTTCTGAATCATTAATAATCCAACACATGCTTCATACCTGCCTCACCTCTCCTATCCATTCATTTACTCAATAATTCATTTCAAGTAACCATCACATTTTTAATATTTTTTTTCCTCTCCCCTGTCCCAACTCACTTTTTTCCCCTCTGTGAAAAGGAGTGTACTTTGGCAGAAATTGTTTTCAATTAAGTACCTAGGCAAGAAAATAAGGGTGAATGAGCTAAATGAAGTATAGCCCTGATTTTTACACTGAAGGAACTATGTGAGAATGTGTGTGTGTGTGTGTGTGTGTGTGTTTTGAAGGTGGCAGAGGTGGGTGACCCAGAGAAGATGATGCTAAATGGCTGGGAGTCAGGTGAGTTGATTATGGCAGCTATGGTACCTTAACAGTGAAAGGGGAGAGAACAAGCTTGTATTAATGTTCTAGACATTGTGCTAAGTGCTTTACAAATACTATCTCATATGATCCTGGAAGGAAAGTGCCATTAAGATCCCTCACGTATGGAAATTAAAACATATAGGGTTATGTAGCTAGCAGTATCTTAGTCCAAATTTGAACTCAGATCTCTCCAACTCCAATTTTACCTCTCTAACTACTATACTGCTGCTGGGGGATAAAGATAGAGAAAGAGGCAGCTAGGTAACTCAGTTGATAGAGCATTGGCACCAGAATCAAGAGGATCTGAGTTTAAATTTGGCCTCAGATACTTGATATTTACTAGCCATATGACCTTGGGCAAGTCACTTAAGCTCATTGCTCACAAAAACAAAACAAAAAAAGATAATAGGGAAAGAAATGATGGTGAGAGGAAACACCCAAAGACACTCATATCAACAATATAAACCAGCATCAGAGTGTCTTATTGAAGAACTATGTAGCTGTCTATTAAATGAATCTATAGCTTTCTTTTAAGGAACTTAAAGTTCACCACATGGTCTTATAACTTCTAATTCTGACCTAACCATCAGAATATTAATACCCAATTTACATTCATAATATTGATTCTAAATTACATCTCTAAGATTTTATCAACATAAGAACCAATGTGGATCACAGCCTATATATAACTCAGAAGCTATTAACTAAGGATATTAACATAGGCAGTCCTTATTCCAAGTCCAGAATTCTTCCTGCTATATAATAGTCATTTTTAATCCTAAACGAGCTTCTAAAATTGTCTCGTGAAGGGACATAGATCACTTTATTCTTTATCTAGCAGATAACAAGAGAAACTAAGTTGTCTAAGTTCACTCAGCTTGGTTACAACCTCAAATCTCAAGGTTTCCTAGAATTCTTGCTAACCTAATCATGCTATTTAATATTAAAATGAAGATTAAAAAATTTAAAATGAATCCTAAGATCCTCATCACTTACACTGAACCAGGTCGCTGATATCCATTGCTTGATGTAGTGTCTAACCTCAACCTCCTGCACATTTTTGGAGGAAGGTCAGGATTTGGTGGCGCTCTGGGTGTCTCTTTGGAATCTATGGAAGTTAAGCTTTGAATGGATCCACTGTAGCTTTTGTTTCCTATAAAGAAAACCCCAAAATCATGAAGACATAATAAAGCTAATAACCTAGTGCATGTACATTACAAAAAAAAGGGGTATGGGCCATTTTTTTTCAACCAGAATGAAAATGTGCAAAATATTCAGTGCACAGTAGACCATCCTCAAGGAAATCATAAACTTCAGCATTTTTAAAATGGCGTCACTTCACCATGATAGAGAAATTTAGCTAAAAAAGTCAAAATGCAAAGGAGCTCTTTTAAACAGAAGTACATGAGCAAAGTAATAGACATCATTAGTTCCTTAGTTTTTTCTCTTGCTTAATAATGTTGAATAATCCAGTAACTGATAATGTGACAAGAGAAAAGTATAATTTTTGCATTGCTTACCTTCAGCTGCAGGAATTGATCTGAGGGAGGAAGCTGCAGATCTCTTCAGACCTGATAGTCCATAAAGTCCCTTTTGGACCAGATCTATTGGTGGGGAAATGTTCCCTGGGCTAGTGACTGATGCAATACTCTGACAGTCCGACTCCACATCTGTTTTGGATGCATCTTCTTTAGAACTTGATTCTGGACTTGTCGTCCAGAGACCTGAGCTTTTCTGTCCATTAGAAGGTGGTGGAGACGCAATCCAGGGAATGCCTCCAGATTTTTCCCGTGGTTGGCAAGAAGCTGACTTAGTAGTGCTATTTTGTTCTGATGAGTGAGAGGAGAGTGATTCTATGCTGCCCATAGGTGTACTATCTGGGCTGCTGCTGTATGAATCACCTATGATGGAGGAAAAGAAAAAAGCAGAGCTTTCTATTAATAGTAGCATTACTTAAAGCTTTACATCCTATTGCTGATGATACAGGTTTACAACTATTACAGTCATTAGAACTGTTACCGATAGCTCTTCTCAATTTCTGCATTTCCTCTATGATATGTGTGTGTGTGTGTGTGTGTGTGTGTGTAAAGGTGTGTGAACATAAAGACATATATCTATTTATGTAAATACTCATGTATACACATACAAATAATATCTCCAGTATTTATGGACCATGAGACACACAAAGTAAGATCAAAATTTGTCTATGACACCAGGAGCCAGAGTAATGGAACAATGGGAAAAGAGTTTCACTGATGACTGAATAGGGAGGCAAAAGGAATGGATTAATGACATTTCTTGTTGTTGTCTCCTTTATTCCCCCTGCCATTCTAGGAGGTGTGTTATTAAGATATGATACAACTGAATCCCTTTTCATTTAATGACACTATTAGCCATCAGCAGACAAATTCAAAGCTGTACCAACTTCACAAAGGGCAACTTCATTTTCTGAAACTAACAATTTTGCGACACAAAAGCTATTTTACTGGAGTTTTCTTTTATATTATAGGAAGATACGATAAAAACTGAAGCTCTGAGAGTACTTCATCTGGATTTCTCCCCTTTTCTCTATCATACCTTACACTGAATCATGGTTTTCTGTGTATGTGTAGTCTATTTCCTTATTTTATACTCTACATTCTTCTCTCCACTGCTCCAACCCCCACCAATAACAGCTTGAATTGGGTCTTTTCTTGTATCTTCAACAACTAGCAGTGTCTTAAACAGAGTAGGTATATAATAAACAATATTGATTGTATCTATAATTCATAGAGGGATGTAAAGAACTCTCTCCATTGATACAGTCCAGCAACTTGTTTGAAATTTATAATCTTTAGAAAATTGTCTGGATGCACTGAGAGCTTCAATGGCTTACCCCTAGTTACAGAGAGAGCCTTTTACATGAAAAGGACTTGAACCCACATCTTCTTGGCTGCAATCACAACCTTCTGTCCACTACACCTTTACTACCTTTCCATAATAACTACACACATTTAAATGTCACTTTTTTTTGGCTGTTCATCTGTTTTCAGTGCTATGATTTTTTTGTGATCCCATTTGGGATTTCCTTGGCAAAGGTACTGAAGGAACTGATATAGTTAAGTGGCATGTCCAAGGTCACATAGCTAGATTTGAACTTGGAAAGATGAGTCTTCCTCATTCCTGATCAGTACCCTATCCACTGTGTTACTTAGCTGCCCAAATAGCACTTTAAGTCTTGCAAATGACAAATATTACAGGATTGTGTAAGGAAAGCCCTTTGCAAACCTTATTATATATATATATATATATATATATATATTATGATAAATTATATATATATATATAAATTATATAAATAATTATTATTATCTTCATTTTATAGATGAAGAAACTTAGTTTCAGAATGACCTGTTGTCTCATAATAAGTATCAGGCATGGAATTCAAAGCCAAGTGCTCTGATTCCTAGTTCCTTTATGCCATACTGGCATTCACAATATCCTGGCAAATCTAGAAGCTGGGGCTGGAGGGAAAGGGGCATGAAACAAAGATTACAATGAAATAAGGATAGCACTCCCTTCTCCCATTATTTTTTGAGTGTTTTTGCTTGTAATATGTACTACATATCCCTGGCTATGGCTACCTTTCTAAATCACCTTGGTGCTTGGCTCAGAATACTAAGGTAGTTAGAATGGTTTTTTCCTTTTTTTTAAAGTATTTTATGATACCCAAGAGATGAAGCTTTAAGAACATAATGTAAAAAGAGGAAGGAAAATGACTGCTTTAGTCAGACTCACTTTGGCTTTCTTTGCAGCCACTTCTGCGCCAGGACAAAACCTGCTGCAGAGAAAGCACCCAATGTACTTAATCACAGCTGCAGAAGAAAGGGTATTGAGAAGAATGGCTGTTTTTTTCCTTTGCAGTGGCAATGAATTTGGTCTAATATGCTTGTCCCTGGCACCTTGATACTACATGTTGACCAGGACTTTATAAATGTAGAATAGAAGAGCTGGCAAGAACATTTTCTCTCTCACTAATCATCAACAAGAAAGTCATACAGTCATGAAAGAGTAGACTAAAAAAGCAGAAAAAATTTTGAAAGGTCATTCCACACTTACTATCTGGTTCTGCCAGACATGGAGTATATCTCCCTTTGGGCTTCCTTGAGCCTGTTGAGAGGCAAATGGCTCTTGTCCTCCTGGACCCTGAACGGGACTGAGGTTGAGGAAGAGGAATATTTGGATCTGGTGCAGTATGGAATATCTATATGGAAGAAAAATAAATGCAGGTTCAATGGCAAAATATATTATTAAAAAAAACCTGAACACTTTCATTAAGACCAGTTATTAATACAATTACAGTAATATATATATGTATATGCATACATGTGTGTACATGCATGAACATATCATTTACATATGTACTCCTCAAATTCACCTTGAGAGTAATGTTTGGAATTCTGAACTTGGAAGCAGGAAAAGTTGGATTCCAAAGCTGCCTAGGACATTCTTCCAAGCTCTGCAACTTAGAGCAAGTCCCTTAACCTCTAAAGGTCTCAGATCCCTGGTCTATAAAATGAAGATAATAATGATTGTAATTGAACATGCCTCAAAGAATTAATGGGACGTACAAATTAAGTAATATGTATATAAGCACTTTGCAAACTTCAAAATATTATGTCAGTGTCAGTTAATATTATTATAAGCTAACGACCTAGTGCACTAGTACCTTGCAAGATGGAAAAAAAAATGTTCCTTTGGTGCTGGATATTCCATCTACCACAGCCCTCAATGAATTTTTTTGAGTTTTGGGTATATTGTTTGCTTTCATCTCTTAACTTTTAATTCTAGAGATTTTTTTTTTTCAGATATACGTATTCTTTTAACAACAGTAATTCTGGAAACATAGTTTGGTATATTTCATCCTTTAACCTATATAGACATAGATAAATAACACAGAGGTTCTATTTTATTTTCCAGGATTAGAAGGAATCAATGCTACACAATCTAAAGGAAAAAGAAAATCCACTCTGGGCCATTTTCTATACTCCTCAGGCTTAAGGATTCTTTGGGGAAGGTCTTTGCTTTTTACAGATGAGACAGATCTTGTTACACATTTTTGTATAAGGATAGTAATAATGATTATAGCTTGCATTTACAAAATGCTTCATGACATTCTTAGATCATATTATTGTAACATTTCTGTAACAACAACTCTGGTCATAATACAAGTAGCATTATTCCCCCCAAAAAAGGATGAACAAACTGCCTTGAAGAGATGAATTGACTGATAGAGAATTAACAAGTGGAGGAGACTCATGCTCAAATATAGTCTCTAACCCAAGTCAGTCTTCCTTTCATTATATAATGCTGTTTCTCATGATAAAAACAAGTAATTACAAAATAATACTATTAAAAGTCACTGATATTTCTATAATTTATATCACATGTACACTCATTCTTTCATTTCGGTCTCACAACAATCCTATGAGGTAGGTATCATCATCATCATCGTCTTTTGACTTTTTGTATCCTTAGAATTCAGCACAATGCCTGCTAAACAGAAAGCACTTAATGTGTATTGATTATTCTTCTTGTTCTTCTTTATTCTCATCTTCATTTTATAGATGAGAAATTTAAAGGCCAGAGGAGTCCGGGAATCTGCTTTTAATAAAATAGCTACATATTACCAGAGGTGTATTTGAACCTAGGACTTCCTGACACCAGTTCCAGCACTTTATCTGCCTTACCATAGTTCTATAGTTCCTTTATATTTTAAATTATAGGATCATAGATTAAGAGAAGGAATGTGTCTTGGAGGTTATTCATTTCAATCCTTGAATTTTACAGATGAGAAAACTAAGACCAAAAGAAGTGGAGTAACTTGCCCAAGGTCACATAGCAAAGTCAGAATTTATACAAACCAGGTCAGAAAGCAGGCAGGTCAAATGTTGTTACTCTCATCTTATAATGTAAACAAGGAACCCTGGGTTCAAAGGATTATGTGATTTGCTTAAGGTAACAGAGCTAGTAAGTGGAACAGATGAAATGTGATATATAAATTTAGACTTTCTAACTGAGAAACAGACTTCAGAGGTCATCTAGTCCTACCTAAGATGAACTGATAATGACTTGTGACCAAACTCCTGCTGTTATATTCCAAATACAGTTTCTTAGGATGGATTGGTGAAACATTCTTTCTTTATATTTTCGTCATTGAATAAAACCTTAGAAAGACACTTTTAGTTAGTTTTTCATTAGGAGTGATAAGCACATACCCGAGGAGACTAATAAAAGGGATGAGGAATGAATCCAACACCATAATGACTCAGAACAAAATAGCCTAATTTTATTCAGGAACCATTAACTACTATTGATTTATGAAGGTCAACTTTGCCTAGGATAGAGAATAAGTACATTTCCTGTTTCCATCAGTTTTTTTTAAAGATTTCTCTGGAAATTTAACAGACAGATGTCTTAAAAATGCATAGATTGTTTTTGTTTCATTAAGACAAAACTAACATGATAATAAAGAGTCTGTACTCAGAGAGATGTAAACAGTGGAAGAATATTAGAAAATCAAAAAGAAGAACTAGAATGCTTACTTCCTCAAGAATAGAAACTGCAATATAAATGGTAAAAGACCAATCAGAAAACCTTGGAAAGTAAATGAAACAGAGGAAAAGGAAAGTGATTTGTGAGCAATACTAAAGAAAGCTTAATGATTATTCCAGTAAAAGGAAGATAGAGTCCTCATAAAGAAGTGATTAGCACAAAATTTGAGTCTCTTCTTTAAACTTCATAGGAATGAGCTCACAACAAATAATAACTCAATAAACAAGTCTCCTTTTTCAAATAACTGCTCTAACAACATTGGTATGAGATTCTCCTATTGGTGTACATGGTCACCTTATTTATTTAACCAATATGCAGAATACAACATATGAAATGCCAGATTATAGCTTGAATTAAACTGGGAGAAATAACAATAATCTCAGATATAGAAAACAATTCCACTCTGATGGCAGAAAAGTGAAGAATTAAGATGTCTCTTGATGAGAGTGAAAAAGAAGAGTTTAAAGTTGGCTTCAAGCTTAACATTTAAAAAAAAGGTCATAACAACTGAACCCATTACTTCCTGTCAAAAAAAGGGAGAGGAAATTGAAGCAGAGTCAGCTTTCATATTTGTAGGCTCAAAGATCACTGCAAATCGTAACTGTAGTCCAGAAAATAAAAGATGCCTTCTCCATGAAAAGAAAGCTATAGGATAGACAGCATGGTTGTTTGTTCTTAAAGAGCACCAAAATGATATCGTTATGTTGGAGTTAAGGTATGGTGTGTCAGACCAATACGAACTCAGAAGGCTTTTTAGAGGTTGGACACAATGCTCCATATGAACATTAGGGTGGAGGTATCTCTAAATTTATGCATCTCGTTTCTTTTGAGCTACTGCAATTCTGTTTTGCTCATAGAGCACAGCACCTTCTTTAATGTGGGTCCACCATGTTGGACTGTCCTTTGCCAGCATCTATCATGTCACACAATTGATTCCAAAGTTCTTCACAGAAACCTTGAGAATGTCCTTGTGTCTCTTCTTCTGACCACTACGTGAGCACCTGCCTTGTGTCATTCTCCATAAAATAGTGTTTGGGGTAAACATGAGTTTGGCTCATTTGTTCATAAGAGTTGCATTCTTTGGAATGCATTCTTTGGAATTTGAATACTTGGCAGTTTAGCTTGAGAAAAGACCTCAGGGTCTGTTATCTTGTTAGGTGATCCTCAGAATCTTCCTAAAACTATCCAAATGGCACTTGTATACTGTCCAGGTTTTACAGGCATAAAACAATGAGATCAGCACAAGTGCTCTGGTGACCTTCAGTTTGTTAGGCAATGTAATGCTTTTTTCTCACTTTCCTTCAGAGTTCCTAAAATACTGAGCTAGCTCTGGAAAAAAGGAAAGCATGCCAGAGTTGTTTCCACCTGGTTTCAAACTGTGGGACATTCATGATAACATACTAAAAAGCAGACATCATTTTGTCAACACAGGTCCATATAGTCAAAACTATTGTTTTTCCAGTAGCAATGAATAGCTATGAGATTTGGCCAATAAGGAAAGCTGAGTGCCAAAAAAATCAATGTCTCAAATTGTAGTGACAAAGAAGACTTCTGAGAGTCCTTTGGATAGTAAGAAAGTAAAATCAATTGATACTTAAGGAAATTAATTCTGGTTATTCATAAGAAGGTAAAAAACTGAAGCTGAAGCTTAAATACTTTGGCCACATAATGAGAAGCTAGAACTCATTAGGAAAGACCCTGATGTTAGGAAGGAAAAGGAAATGACAGAGGATGAAATTATTATAAGGTGTCATGGACCTGGACAGACTGGGAGACAAGCTAAAGGACAGAAGGGCCTGGCACACTATCATCCATAGGACATGAGGAGCTGGACACAACTGAATAGAAAAAAATTCAGCTAGAGTAGAACTCCCTCTCCATAGGGAAATCCTCTAAGTCTCCCTTCAGGACCTTTGGCATTTTGGGGCCCAAGTCTTCTTCATGATTCTTCAAGCATTAAATTGTTTCAGGCCTTTTGGGGTTCCAGCTTCAAGAGAGAAGATGGATGGTGTTATCACCATTTCAGGCTTCTGAAGAAAAAAAAATCTGGAAAGACATGAAAGGAACTGGCAATCTCCATAATCTCCATTAGGTCCATATTACTAGCATATTATACTAGAGGCTTCAGGAAATTTTTGAATCCTTTCTCTTTGTTGAGCTGACCTCAATCCCAATAGGAGGGTCCCTCTCTCTCTCCATATATATATATATGTATATGTATGTATGTCTTGGCTATAAAGCATGGTCTCCCATCCCCAAAATGATAAAGCATTGATAGTTTGAACCAGATCATATCCCCTAGATGATTGTTATTTAAGGAGGCATATCAATTACATACAATCTGGCACCCTTTCTCTGAAGAGAGCAGAATGCTGGTACATTGACACCAACTTATTCCCTCCTGGTAAGAATGAAAGTCTCCTTTGGGTAGGGGGAAAAAGACAAGAGATTCTATTCTCTCTCCTTTCAAGTCACACAAGGACAGCTCTCACCATAGCTGGATCTCACAATGCATGTCGGGTTCATTCCACTCCTTTCCTTACATTTATAACAAATTTTTCACTTCTCTGCCTGGGTCCTTGTGATCCTGATTGACAAGTGCCTCACATGGTCCCCTGTACTTAAGGGGCCGTTGCTGTGGATCACTTACTACCCTCAGTCATCTTCTTGCCACCTGCCTTGTCAAATTTTCATTTCAATGGTTTCAGTCATTATTTCTGTTACTTTCCAAAATAAAATTCCTTCCCCTGGCCACTGTTCCCCTATATTTTTTGTGTCCCTTAATTAGTCTGTAAGATTCTTGAGAACAGGTCCAGTCTTTGCTTTTTTATTTGTATTTGCACTATATTTGCATTTATACAGTACTCAGTGTATAGTAAGTACTTAGGAAATGCTTTTATTTTCATTCATTCATTTGAAGGCACCTTTTAGACAAATATTTGACCATACCTTCTCATAGTGTTCAATCAGAATCTCAACCACAATATTCTGGAATTTGATGTTCATCATAGCAGCTACAGTTTCTTCCTGTGCTCTCATCAGAGTAGGGCCAAAGATGACTCCAAGGTTGGAGACAGTCATAAGATTCTGCTGGCTATGCAGTGATACTCTTAAAAAAAAACAAATAAAAATTCAAAATGAATAATTAGAAAATTATATTAATACAATTTTAAAGAAGCTAACTGCTGGAAGACAATGAATTTGTAATGATCTGTACATTTTGGATTGCAGGTCATTTTTTCCCACTATACTTAGGCTGCTTTGTGACCACCCTTACCCTAAATTCCTCTAGCCATTACCTTTTCTGCCAATGATTGATTGATGTGTGGTCAAAAAATTAAAGTAATTTTTTTAAAGAAAGTTTTGAAACTGGAGGAATTCTTGAAATCTCATTTCAATTTATTTTAAAAATATTTTTGTTTTCTATATTTTTTTTAGGTTTTTGTAAGGCAAATGGGGTTAAGTGGCTTGCCCAAGGCCACACAGCTAGGTAATTATTAAGCATCTGAGATCAGATTTGAACCCAGGTACTCCTGACTCCAGGGCTGGTGCTTTATCCACTGCGCCACCTAGCCGCCCCCTATTTTCTATATTCTTTAGAATTCCCCTGTATCCTTCTTGCATTCTCAGAGACCCATCTTATTAAACATAAATTAATTTTAAAAATGGAAGAGAAAAAAATCCCCATAAAAATCTATGAATAAATTGAAAATTCAGTCATTATATACAATGTTTCATAAAGGTAGATTTTCCTCCAATATTTGCAAAGCAATAATGGAAGGTGACTTCTTAGATCTTTTGAGGGACAATTTTTTTTTAAAATATCATTAAGACAGTAAGTATATTGCACGGGGAAAGGACCATCTTGGGGTATCTCCTAAAGCCAAGGACAACTAATACCAGATTAGCAGCTATTTTGAATTTGCTATGCCATTTGTCCCTTCTAATTACTTTATTCACTCCAATACTTAGGTCATGAGCATTAAGGATGCTCAATGACTCTTTATGGCAACTTGGTTATAGTATAGCTTTAGAGAAATATTCCTGGTCTGTAATCCCTGGTCCTATGAATCTACTTTATTGACAGCTTCCTAAAGAGCCTGGAATCCTAAATGGTAGCATTTCAACCTAAATGACGATGAAGCATGAATGAAAAATCAGCTATTCACCATTTTTCCACGTTTTGAAATGACCTGAAAACATCTTAAAGTTTTCAAGGAGAATTATATTACTAATTATATTACACAAGAATTATATTACAATTATATATTACAATTATATTACACAAGAAAGTGTCGTTGCTGATTTATTTTTCAGTTGTGTCCAATTCTTTGTACTCCCATTTGGAGTTTTCTTGAAAAAAATACTAAAATGGTTTGCCTTTTGCTTCTCTAGCTCAGGAAGAACTAAGGTAAAGGGTTAAGTCAACTTGCCCAGTGTCATACAGTTAATATGGATCTGAGGCTAGATAGATCAGCAAGATGAATCTTCCTGTCTTTAGACCCAGCATTCTGTCTACTGCAATACATAGATTCCCCAATCATTTATCATTAACAATCGTAATAATAATGATTAACATTTATACAGTGATTTTGGGATTTGCAAAGCCTTTCTACACATTGTCTCATAAGAATCCCTCACAGCTGTCCTGTGAGGTAAGGATGAAAACCATGACTATTTCACTTATGTAAAGGAGGAAACTGGAGCTCTAAGTGGCTTGCCCAAGACTCATGGATAATAAGTGCCAGAAATGGAATCTGAAACCAGGTTTCACATTATAGAGTCTGAATATAAAGATTACAGAGTCTGGATATAAATCCAGAAGAGTCCTTAGAGGTCACCTATGTGCAGGATTTTTCATTTGATGAAGAAAGCAAATCATAAGGACACACAGTTAAGGTAAGAGGAAGAACAGGAATTTGAAAATAGTTCATCTGGATAGGAGTTCTGGGGAGGAGCCAAGATGGAAGGATGAAGCTAGCATGCTCCCAGAGCTTTTCCCTATACAACATTAAATGAAGTCTTTACACAGATATTAAAGCTACAGATCCCAACCAAAAACAAACAAATAAAACGATCTAAACAGCTTTGCCTCTGCAGACATCAAGGAAGATCTTCTGTTAAGGTCTGTTTCTTCAAAGGAAAAGGGGAAGTAAAGCCCAGCTAGGTGGGAGAACTGGAAGTCAGTGGGAAGCTTCTAGCCACAGTGCATCCCAGATTCCAGCAGCTAGACAGCAAGCCAGGTCCTGGCAGTTAGACAGCAGGCCAGCAAGGAGGGTCCCATCCCCAGAAAAGGTATGAACCCTGGGAATACTGGGGCAACAGATAGGACTGGGTGGGAACAACTGCACAGGCAATATGCCTGGGCTCCATAGGCAACATCTTGGCAAGCAATAAGCTAGAATCGACCATAGCTCCAGCACTTGGGACCGTACTCCTATACCACAGGAGCAGAGCTCAATAATAAAATTGAGCCAAAAAAAAAAAGCCCAAAACCCAATAAAACAGTACTTATCACAGAAAGCTTCTATTCAGATAAAGATGATATAAATACCAGCTCAGAAGAAAGCAGTGATAAATAGACTACATGGGAAGTCTCAAAATCATTTGTGAATTAGACTTAAAATCCAAAACATCATAGAAGAGCTTAAAAAAAGATTTTTAAAAAGAAATAAGAGAGGAAGGAGAAAAAGTGGGAAAAGAGAAATGAGAACCATGCTGGAAAATTTTGAAAACTGTCCAAAGAAATCAATTCCTTTAAGAGTAAAAATAACCAACTGGAAAAAGAATGTAATTCACCAAAAAATAAAATTGATCAACTGGAAAAGGAGTGCAATCCAATTAAATGTCAAACTGACCAACTGAAAAAGGAATGAAACTCAGCAAAAGTATATAACCAAATGGAAAAGGAAAGCAACTCACTGCAAAGTAAAATTAACCAACTGTAAACAGAAATACAAAAGCTAACTGAAGAAAATAAAACCCTAAAAATTAGAATTGGACAAAGAAACTAATGATTCTTTGACCAAGATTCTACCAAACAACACCAAATGGCTGAAAAAAATTTGAAGAAAATGTAAAGTACCTTTTAGGAAAGATAAATGACCTGAAAAATAGATCCAGAAAAGATAATTAATGAATTATTAGTCTAACAGAAAGGTTAGAGCAAAAAAAAAAGCCTCAAATATATCTTTCATGGAAAAGTGTCTTAATATGCTAGATCAAGAAAACAAAATAGTCCTTGAAAGAACATGGAACACCTCCAGAAAGAGATCCAGGATAAAAACTCCAAGGACTATCATAGCCAAATTCTAGCACCCCCCAAAAGAAGTGATTTAAATACAAAGGAAGCACAATCAGAATTACACAGGACTTATCAACTTCAACATTAAAGGACCAGATGGTCTTGAAGACAATATTTTTGGAGGGTTAAAACTAAGAATTTACTACCCTGCAAAATTCAGCATATTCTGTCAGGGGGAAAAGAAGGATATTCAATGAAATAGAGGTCTTCCAAAATTTTCTGATTCAAAGACCAGAATTGAACAGAAAATATGATCTTCAAAGATAAGACTCAAGACATGCATGAAAAGGTAAATGGAAAGGAGAAAAAATGCCAGTCAAGAACATTAGATTACATACATTCTTATAAGGGAAGATAGAACTTGTAACTCTTAGGAATTCTATTTCTCAGGGTGGCTAGGTGGTGCAGTGTAAGAGCACCAGTGCTGGAGTCAGGAGTACCTGAGTTCAAATCTAGCCTCAGACACTTAATAATTACCTAGCTGTGTGGCCTTGGGAAAGCCACTTAACCCCATTGCCTTGCAAAAACTTAAAAAAAATTGTATTTCTCTTTAAACAGTTCAAGGGTTGGTTATAGTTGAAGGCATTGTACTTAGAGGATTTGGGTATGGTTGGTCCTTGTTCTTCATTATCGAAGATTAAAATTATATCATTATATGTGTCCAACTGTGACTGATCAGACCAATATGAGCTCAGAAGGCTCTGCCATAGGTCAGACACAAATAGTCCAGGTGAACACCTGAAATATCCTCTAAATATATGTATCTCATATTTCCTTTGAGATACTTTAAATGTGCCTCTTCATAGAGCTCAGCAATTTCTTTGATGAGGGTACCCAAGGCTGGTTGGTCTTGTGACAGTATTTCCCATGTCATAGTCAACTCTAAGTCCTTAAAAGAGACCTTCAGGTATCCCAGTACTTAGAGTACTTAGAGGCTCTATACATACCTCACTTTACAGGAAATTTAATTAAGGAAGCTTGCAGTATAATAGGGGCAGAAGGTGGGGGCATATTTTGAATGGTTGAACATGGACTAGAAAGTGATAATCCATACGTTAGAAAACAAAACAGACAGAGGGAGTGAGTATACCTGATATTTTGGTTGGAGAGGATTATAGGACTATGGATGTAGTTCTATAGAGAAGGAAGGAGGGCAGCTGGGTGGCACAGTGAATAGAGCACCAGCCCTAGAATCAGGAGTATCTGAGTTCAAATCCAGCCTCAGACACTTAATAATTACCTAGCTATGCAGCCTTGGGCAAACCACTTAACCTATTGCCTTGCAAATAAAAAAAAAAAAAAGAGAAGGAAGGAGAAAGCATACTTAGAGGGACTGGGCATGAAAACATCGTGAAGACAATAAGCTTTGCTTGACATTTGATTACAATTGAAGGGAGTTCATTTGTGGGAAGAGCCTAAGTTGTTCATGAATTGATTTGGATTTGCAGGATGCTTTGGTTCATGAAGATTACATGTCCATGGAAGGTACTTAAACAAGGGATAAGGTATAAATTTATTATAATTTGATGTAATAATTTGATGTATAATTTGATGACTCTTGAGAAGTGTATTTTTAATGAGATGAAGTGGTACTGTTTATGAAGCATGCTTATCAAGCAATCAAGCAATCAGCCTTTGAGAATAATACTTCTAGCTGGACATATGAAAGGAATATATTTTGACAAACTGATTCTAAGTACAAGACAAAGTTAATACAATAAAAACATAAAAAGAAGGACTATACTAAGAGAAGATTAGGCATTAGTAGGTAAATAACATCAGGTGAAGAGGCACAAAGACCTATTATAATTGAGGGAAAGAAGAAAGGGTGTGAACACTGAATAAATCTACTCAATAGATTTGGCCCCTAGAAGGAATAACATACATTCCCAATGGGATTAAAGATCTGCCTGCCCTTCAGGGAAGTGTGGGAGGGGGGAAGGGGGAGACAAGGAAGAAAAAGGGAAAGAAGGAACTTACAAAAGGGAAGATATAGATAAAAATGAAAGTAAACTTAAAGGTAAATTTTAAAGAAAAGTTAAAGGGAAAAGGAAGCAAAACATTGATGAAAAGGAATAAAGTGAAAGGAAAGAAAAATTATAAATGGGGAAAGACAGCAAGGAGGGAAATACAGAATTAATAATCTTAATTGTAAATGTCAAATAGAAGCAGACAGCAGAATGAATTAAAACCAAGAATCCTACTATAAGTTGTTTACAAGATGAACATTTGAAGTAGTGAGATTCATACACGGTAAAGATAGGGGACTGGAGGCAAAATATATTGTGCTTTAGTGGAAGTTAAAAAAGTAGGGGTAGCGATACCCCTCTCTCAGAATGTATACATTTTACTACAAAATAAACAAAAAAAAAGTTATGAAGGTGAATAATACTTAGAAAACTTAGATATGCTAAACCTTTGGAGAAAACTGAAAGGGGATAGAAAAGAATATTTTTTTTTCCCTCTGCGGTACATGGCACCTATACCAAAAGTGACCAAGTAGTAAGTTATAAAAACCTTACAATGAAATGCATAAAGGCAGAAATAATAAATGCATGCTTTTTCAGATCATGATACAAGAAAACTGCATGTAAAAAAGGGCCATGGAAAGGTAAGCCAAAAATTAATTGGAAATTAAATAACTTAATTTTAAAGAATGAGTGGATCAAATAACAAATCATAAAAACAATCAACCATTTCATCCAAAAAAATGATAACAATGAGATTATCATACCAAAATTTATGGGATGCAGTCAAAGCAGTTTTTAGGGAAAATATTATAATCTAAATGCTTATATGAATAAAATAGAAAAAGAGGAGATCAGTGAATTGAGTATGCAACCAAAAAGACTAGAAAAAGAGCAAAGTAAGGGTCTCCAATTAAATAAAAAATTAGAAATTCTGAAAATCAAAACTTATTAACAATAAATTAAAATCAAGAAAACCATTTATCTAATAATAAAACTAATAGTTGGTTTTATGAAAAAGCCAATAAAATTGATAAACCTTTTGCTAATCTGATTAAAAAAGATAAAGAAGAATATCAAAATTACCAAAATACCAAAGTATCAAAAATGAAAAGGGTGAATTGAACATATCAATAACAAAGGCAACAGAAATCATAAGATTATCTCAAAACTTGTTGAAAATATCTGACAAAATACAACATTCATTCCTGTTAAAAACACTAGAGAGGGGGGTGGCTAGGTGGCCCAGTGGATAGAGTGCTGGTCCTGGAGTCAGGAGTACCTGAGTTCAAATCTGGCCTCAGACACTTAATAATTACCTAGCTGTGTGGCTTTGGGCAAGCCATTTAACCCCATTTGCCTTGCAAAATCCTAAAAACAAAACAAAACCAAAAAAACCACTAGAGAGTATAGGAATAAATGGAGTCTTCTTTAAAATAATGAATGGTACCTATCTAAAACCATCAACACATATTATATATAATGGGGTTAAACTAGGAAAATTTTCAGTAAAATCAGGGTGAAACAAGGATATCCATTATCATAGCTTTTGCAATAAGAGAAGAAAAAAGAAACTGAAGTAATTAGAATTGGCAATGAGGAAGCAAAACTTTCACTCTTTGTAGATGATATGATGATATACTTAGAGAATCCAGGAAAATCATCTAAAAACTACTTGAAACAATTAGCTTCAGCAAAGTAGCAGGATATAAAATAAACCCACATAAATCATCAGTATTTCTATATATGAACAATAAAACTCAAGGCAAGAAATAGAAAGCAAAATTGCATTATGTAGACAACATAAAATAATCTACCTCCCAAGACAAACCCGGAAATTTTATGAACACAATTGCATAACACTTTTCACACAAATAAAGTCAAAGCTAAACTGACTAGGCTGAGCTACTATAGTAATATAGTACTAATACTATAATATAGTAAAAATTACAATTCTATCCAAATTAAATGCTGGGGAAAAAATAGCAACAAAATTCATCTGGAGCAACAAAAGGTGAAGAATATCAAGGGAACTTATAAAAAAAAGTAAAAGAAGGTGGTCTAGCTGTACCAGATTTAAAACTTTACTATAAAATGACACTCATCTAAATCTGCTTGGTATGGATAGAGCATTGGCCTGAATTCAAATCTGGCCTCAGACACTTAATAATTGCCTAGCTGTGTGACCCTGGGCAAGTCATTTAACCCCACTGCCTTACCAAAAAACCTGCCTGGTATTGGTTAAGAAATAGCAAATGTCTACAGTAATCTGTTGTTTGACAAACCCAAAGACATCAGTTTGTGGGATAAGAACTCACTATTCAAGAAAAATTGTTGGGAAAACTGGAAAATAGTATTGCATTGATCTATGGTATTTCCCTTTATGTCCCCATTTTGACCTTATTGTGTTATAGGGTGCATATGTTCCAATAATGGAATTCTTTTACATTTCAGTTTGATTATCCATAAACAGATAATTATTCTAATTATATATAATTATTAATCATATTAATTGCATATTATCATATAATTATAATTATCAATATAATTATTATAATTATAATTATTCACTTTTTGGATTAAACATTGCCCAGATGAGTCCCATAAATCTTGTGATTAGAAGAACTCAAAATAGATCCTAGGAAGGAGTAGAATGAGGACAGAGAAGAAAGAGAAGAGGAGGAGGGGGAAAAAGAAAGAAAAAGAGAAGAAAGGGAGAAGAGGAATACATACACATATATGAAAGGAAACAAGGAGAAAAAAATAGAAGACAAAAAAAAGATTTTTGGAAGAGGAAGGGCATGCATTTTCATGGGTAAGGAATTCCTCAATGAGGAAATTCCCCCTAGCAATAAGGCTAAAAAACTACTTTGAAACTTCTGGAGAATTGACTCATATTGTCTAATGTATACAGATACATTCAAATGTAAATCACTATATTCTCAAAGCAAATATCCTTGAGATCTCCTTTTAATTAAAATGATCATCTGTGCTACTCCAGTAAAGAAGATAAAAAGAAGAGTGTTCAAAATTCTGATCTTTAGAATCCTAATTTAATAATGTTGAAAACTTCAAAAAATCTTATTCTTTTATTATATCACAGTTAACTAAAAAAAATAATATTCTAATTTCAGTTGCTGGCGCTCTGTCCAAGACAATAGAAATTACAGAACCCATTGGGCAGAATATGAAAGAGAACATTTTTCCTATATTCTTTTCTACCTCCTACTGCCTTACATCCAAAATGGGATGACTTATATTTATTGTGTTTGAAATATGAATACTTAGGTTCTGAGTACCCTTCAATGCTTCTGGATTTCCAAACTGAACTTTTTTTAATTATCTCCTTAGTGAAGATCTCTACAAACAACTATGTTTTTTTAAAATGATGCCCTTGCAAAGAAGTTGAAGTGGTTATCGCCTGAAAGATATTTTTGCTGAAATAATAGTACTTCATAGTGAAACAAAGAAGTTGATATTAATCTCTCTGAGAATGAGTGAGTATAAATTTCGAAAATCAGTTCAAACTCAGTCTCTTCTAAAAAAACCTGATAATTCAATTTTGTATACGAGGGAACATTTTGATAACCAATTTTCTCTCCAAGTAAGCATCCTCCATCCAAGGTTATTGAATAGACACAGACACAGATAATCATACATTTTAGTTGACTGTGAACCTCATTCATTCAGTTAGGTAGGGAGACAGACACATAATTGTTTTCTTTTGGAAATATCTAAACTTCATAGATGAAAAGAGGAAATTCATATTAGGACACACCAATAGCAAAAAAAGATTCTTGCTATGAAGAGTCACGAAATCATTTGGAAACTAAGGCCATTTTTACAGGGGAAAAAAACGAAAAGGTAGCATGTGCAAAGAGATTTCCCTCCCTCCTCCAAGTATGGATGCTTGTTTTATGCCATGTTCTCTTGTAACTTGAATTCAAAGTCTACAAATATTTGGAATTTCTACATATCATATTTAGCAACAACCCTGTTATTTCATTTTTTATATTGACCTGTAAAATAAATTTTAGTGCAGGAATTTTAAAAAGGGAACTAAGATAGTTGGTTGAAAAAGATTAGATTAATGAAAATATTTACTTAAAATATTTTTCAAACAAAGAATTTTAAAGCCAAAAGGAAAACTATAGTCAGGGAATCAAAAGATTAAAGACCTAGAGTTGGAATTTCAAGAGTTATCTAGGCCAACCCCCTCACTATTCAGAGGAAGAAATAGAGATATCTAGAGGTTAACTGACTTGTCCAGAAAAACACAAGTGAATTAGCTGTCAATAAACAATAGCAGAGATAATCTTAAACTTATTTGCTAATTTTATTACAAGAAATGGATGATTCTTAAATTTTCATTCCTCTAACCCCATAAAACTGCCAAGAAGGAAGATGAAGCAATCTTCACAAAAGCACTAACTACATTTATTTAGCTTTTAACACCAATAAATCTAGCACAGCACATAACTGCATACAGTTGATATTTGATAAATCAATAGATAATAATAAATACATGTCAAAATTGGGATTTTGGTGACCAAGGTGCAGATAATGCAAACAGGTAGGGAAGTGTGAAAAATAGGTGCTTTTTTTAATGACAATATTGTCAAGGTCTGTTAAACAACCTTTTTTTCCCCCTCAGAGTTACAGCATTTGAGGGTCTTCAATATAACATGTTTGACAAGTATTTATCCAACTACTGCTTGAAGACCACCAAGGACAGGGAAATCATCATCCTCCAGGCAGCCTATTGTTGGAAAGTTTCCCCCTAATATCAAGCCTAAATTTGTCTTTTTGCAACTTCAACCCGTTGTCTACTGGGGCCAAATGGATTACATCTAGTTCCTTTTCCTTTTGACAATGTTTCAAATACTGAAAGAAAGCTATCATGTATCTCCTGAGTCTTCTTTTTTCCAAACTAAACATTCTAGTTCACCATTCTAGTTGTCTTCCGATTTTATTAATGTCCAGAACCAAATACAATACTTCAGATGAAATCTTAGCATCTTCATCATTCCTGCAAGTTATGAACTTAATTCATCCAGAGAACACATTAACTTTTATGACAGCTACCAAACTCTGTTAAGGGCAGCCCGATGGCACAATGGATAGAGTACTAAGCCCAGAGTCAGAAAGGCTCACCTTCCTTGGTTTGAATTTGGCCTCAGATACTTATAATCTGTGTGACCCTAAACAACTCATTTTACCCTGTTTGCTTGTTTTCTCATCTGTAAAAATGAGCTAAAGAAGGAAATGGCATACCAATCTAGGATCTTTACCAAGAAAGCCTCAAATGGGGTCACAGAGAGTCAGGCACAACTGAAATGGCTCAACAACAATACTGCTTACTGAGCTTACAGCCCAATAAAACATTCCTTTTCCAGAATAACTGTTTTTCTACCCTCACCTCCTCCATATTAAATTTGTTTGTTTGTACTCAAGTGCTAGATTTTTCATTTAACCATACTGAATTTCACTTTATTGGACTTCAATTCAATTCTCTACTATCAGGATCTTTATGGATCTTATATTTATTATTTAGCTATCTCTTCCAATATTGTGCTAGCTGTAATCTTAATGAATATAATATTTATGCTTTTATCTAAGGCATTTATAAAATGTGAAACAATACAGGGCCAATTACACAACACAGAGCTACTCCAGTAGAAATCTTCTGTTAATTTGCCAGGGGCATCATTAAAAATTAGCTTTTGAGTTAGTTTGACTAACCAGTTCTGAATACATGTGATTATAATTTTTTTTAATCCACAGTACTTCCATCTTCTTTTATAAGAATAGAATGAGATATTTTATTTAAAGCTTTGCTAATATGTAGGTAACCTATATCCACAGAATTCCCCTTACTTAGCAGTTTAGTAATTCTATCAAAAATAAAAATGAACTTAGTTCATATTTTTTGTCTCTCTCTCTCTAAACATATACATACGTACATATATGCCTTTGGGTTTCAATTTAAGATTTATTATCTTAAAATATCTATGCACACATAATTGGAAAAAAAAATTTGTCGTTCTCTAATACTTGGAGTTTTCCATAATCTTTTGAATATCATTGATATAAGCTCTATAATCTCTTGACAGGTCCCAAGAATGTACAGGAAGGAAATTCACATTTATTAAGCACCTACCATGTGGGAGTCACCGTGCTGAACACTTTACAAATATTATGCCATTTGACCTCACAACAAATCTGTGATTTAGTTACTATTATTATCCTCATTTTACAGTTGACTAAGTTGGAAACAGACTTAAGTGATTTGACCAAGGTCACACAACTAGTAAATCTCTGAGGCATGATTTAAACTCTTTTAAATTTTCCTGACATCAGGTGTAACACTTCATTTACTGTTCCACCTAACTGACTCTAGGATTAAGTTGCAATTGATCCAGGTGACTTGAAATCAAAGGAGGCTAAATTCTCTTACTATTCTTTCTTCTCTTGACTACTGAACACCTGTTGAGTTATTTTGATTCTCTCAGTTCCATTTTAAAAGTCATCTCTTCAGTTCTCTTGATACAAAGAAGGGTTTTATATGTCAACAAGAGATGTTTTTTAAAATAAAAAAATAATGATGTCTACTTTGTGGATCTACCACTCCAGATCTAGCAATTTTCCTTCAAGGCTCATTTCTCTGTGAAAACTGCCTGGATCTTCTCTGCTGCTAGTACTTTCTCCCCTCAAATAACTTGATATTATGCTTATTTATGCATATGGTGATTCCATCATTATCCCTTGGAGAAGTTATATTCTTTTTTGTATGTGTGTATGGTTCTGCTGAGCAGACTGAAGAAGTGCTATGGCCCTGGCTGCAACATAATATTTAATACAGAAAATAAAATACAAAGATTACAAAGGAAACCAATTATATTGAAATGCAGTTGTAAATTTTTTTTAACATTTACATCCCCAAATTATGAGTACCTACCATAGGTAGAATGTAAAATTGTTGATGTAAAGATTACTTTGCTTTTGCCTTTGTATTCCCAACTCCTATTCAAGAATCTTGTATATTTTAGGCATAGCACTTGACATCTACTGTAATTGCTTTAAGAAAAATATTTCTGGGAATTCAAATTGTGGTTGGCAGAGGACACATTTTAAGCCAAGCCAGAAAAAGTATTTTTAAATGGGCTATTTTATATATACATGCATATGTATATAAATGTTCAGTGACATACTACACATGTGTATTGATATTGCATGTAAAGGCAGTTGGACGGTCCAGAAGATAGAGTACTGGAATTAAGAAGAACTAAGTTCAAATCAGCCTAAGACTTACTTAGCTCTGTGTGTGTGTGTGAATCTAAACAAGTTATTAATGTTACTAAAGTACTGAAGTAACTAAGGCACTAAAGCAACTAATAATAATAATAACAGTAACTATTTTCCAGGTATAAAACGAGTTAATAGTTATAATATTCTTTGCAAACCTTAAAGCATTATACACATGGCATTATTATTATTATTATTATACATCTGTAACATCATTATGCTGATAGTTATTATTATAAGATAATACAACTACCTCATTTTTAAGAACAGAGAGAAAAATGAGTTTTAAGTTATTTTTCCCAGGAAAGGAGATGAAATGAAAATTTCCAAGAAATCACTTGGCAGTGATCAATCCCTTCTGTGACAAATGGAATACAATTGTGAAATGGTAGCCCAAAGTTAGGTTAGTCTGTGGTCACAAAACAGAAAATAACTGACCTTTCTGGGCAATTGTGAATACAAGTACCCATGAGGTGACCTGCATGAGTCAGTTGTTTCATGTTCAAAAGTATAATGCCCAACTTCTCCCATCTAAGATAAACTTTCATTTCATTCTGATTTGGGTTATAGAAGCACACATTTTGAGAGCAATGCTAAGTATCTAAGTAGCTTCTCTGCCCATGACACTAATAAGAATTATAACTATATGTAATAAGAATCAATTATAAGTAGCATCAAATGGTGAAAACAGTGCTCATTTTGGTGTCAAAGGAACAGGATACAAATCTAAGTTCTGCCACTTTACTCCTGTAACACTGAACAAATCACAAAATCTCAGGATTTTCATTTCCTCATCTGAAAAGTGAGCATGATACAAGGACCAATGACATTAAAAGTCCTTTCAGACTCAAACTTTTTGTTCCCTCCAAAAGTAATATTCAAAGTTGGATTAAATAGAGGCAAGCTGTTCCAGGCTACTTACCCTGCTGGTACTCTTCAACCTCACCTTAGTGATGAAACTGGGGTTGCTAATTATTTGTACAGACATTCACTGCAATTTAGTTTAAGATTCCTTAATTGTATACTATCAAGAAGAAATTGCAATAATATAAAAAATAGAAAAAATTTGGTAAGTGGAATTACTTGACTAAGTGTCTTATTAAGATGTCCAACATCTCTCTGTTTTTTTCTGGCAATTTGTGCACCAATGCATGGACTGCCTCCACCCTGTAGTTTTGGTCATCAGATTCTGTAATAAAAGAGTTAATAAAGGTCTGAGTCACAAATGCACAAAAATGTATAATACTCTTAAATTAGAATACATTTATTGACATGTCATAACCTCATTGAAAAGTTAAATACATTACTTATATAAATGTGTAAGAATTTAGCTTGGAAACTATACAAATTATTTTAACTTGAACTCTCATTGGTATTTAAATTCAGAATTTTTTGTTATCTCAGCTTTGTCATATACATTTTTTATATATAGTACATACACAGCATTCTAATATACATTGAATTACACTATACAAGAACACCTGTGTTTGCTAATGAGTTTCAACTACTAACATTATTCATCTGTTATTGGTAGCAAGGAGATGGCACACATAACTACTATAGTTTATTTATTTTGATGGATCTGTGATTTCATTAGTAAGTGCACTCCTTCCACCAAAGCACATCACAATCTCTCTCTCTCTGCAATATCTCATGCAATTTTTCCTGATGCTTTTCTTTAAATCTTTCATAGAGAATCCATTAAGAGGATCCACAATTGAGGGATTCAATTAATTCTTTTAATATCTTAATTGCTATTAAACTGTTGTCCTTTTTACCATATTGTCAATTCAATGCTTTCTGGTCATGGATATCTTAACAATTAATCTTCTCTTTTTCTATTTTTGAGGACATGTTTGCTGAAGTATATTATATTTCTTCTAAGTACTCCCACAGGTGCAATTCTATAAATGTTAGTATGTGGTTCTATTGCTATTTTTTCCTTTAATATTGCTT
The DNA here is from genome assembly GCF_037893015.1 of Macrotis lagotis. Lineage (NCBI taxonomy): Eukaryota > Metazoa > Chordata > Mammalia > Peramelemorphia > Peramelidae > Macrotis > Macrotis lagotis. Next base: position 774,137,259 of record NC_133658.1, on the reverse strand, counting down.
CTGTTATTTTTTTTGATCTCCTCATTACTTAGGATCTTATTTCATCTCATTTAGGTTGATATCTTTGTTTATTATTTATAGTTGTTATGGTATAAAGAAACTTTTTTTAAAGTTTCTGACTTAAAACTTTCATTTTAGTTCTCTTATGTCTTAGTAAATAATCAGATATTATAAAAGAACCATAAAATGCTAAGAAGTATGTGAGTTCTTTAATATTCACACTTTTTAAGTCCATTAAATCTAGTTTTTCCAATAATCTATTTAGTTCTAGCCTTTCTTTATTTTTAATATTTTATGCAAGTTGTCCAGTTCTGAATATAGATAAAGCCTTCTACAATGTTGGTACTCTTTTTCTTTTGCAATTAAATTTGGTTTCATTTTAAGAATATCATGTAAGGACAGCTAGGTGGTACAGTGGATAGAGCACTGGCCCTGGAGTCAGGAAGATCTGAGTTCAAATTTGACCTCAGACACTTAATAATTGCCTAGCTGTGTGATCTTAAGCAATCACTTAACCCCATTGCTTTACATAAAAAAATAATAAAATAAAAGAATATTATGTGAAGTTTTTTGGTAGATATATTGTCTTTAAGCATAAAGTAGTTTATCTTTTTTGACGTCAATTTTATTGCTACTTTGTGTGCAGTTTGTGTTTGGAGATTGGTTGATCATCTGTAGCAAAGAAAATATTATCCAGCTATACGTTTCTGTGTAGCTGTACACTTTAAGAGCCTTTATGTTTGAAATATTTCTTTTTTTAAAGAACAAGTTCTTGGGCTTGGTTTTGTTATCCAGTCTGCTATGAGGTAAGAACAAAAAGTATAAGGTTTAGACTTCATGAAGAACTGAATAAGATGCCACTTGCATATTTGTGTGTACATACATGTGTGCTATGCAGTTTCTCTGAATTGCTACTTGCTATTTTCTACCAAAAACTTTCTGTTTCCCCATATGCAGATATATAACATATGTTACGGTGTTAGTATGACAAACACTATGAATCTTGAGAGTCTGGTGTGTCATCACACTTTAAAAATATGGTATATATTCTAAGCAAGTGAAAATAAGACTAGAATACAATGTAGGCAGTGAGAATACCAGTCATGTTTAGTAAATTGCTTGTTTAAAATCCTCCTGAAACTGATTTTTTGAAGATAGATTTCTTTATTTTTCATAGTTTTCTAATAAAAGATTTTAGCTTCTCATGAATCATATAGCATCACTATTATGAATGATAGCTGTTATTCAGTGAAACCAGAGATTGGCTATTAAGGTATATTGGGTTAAATATTATCTCAGTATTTGTACCTTCAGTAAATAGCCCAAATTTGTTATACCATTTTAGTGTTTTCTCTGTCTTCTCTTTATGAAGAATAAAAAGTTGAAGGGACTTAGTTTCTATGTAATTAATAGTTCTATTAATCAAGACTAGTGAATAATTAATAAAAGAGTGGTCTTTCTCAGACACTAACAGATGAATCATGGAGACTCTTAAATGCTTATAAGACCTTTGAAAAGAGGTTGTTCCTGAAAGGCAGCAATGAGCTCTAGTTGGTTAACAATGAGAGAATAAATATTATGAGAGTTGGACCCATTCTATTGCAGGGCTGGGAGAATGAGATTTTGATACTGTTACTTCTCTTACCAACTAGATGGCAAAGTGGGCAAAGTGCCTCAGGAGGACCTGAGTTCAAATCAAATCTTGGATAAGTCACTTAATCCTGATCCCTTCACATCCAGGGTTTTCTCCAGTCATTCTAATTCATATCTGGTCACTGAACCCAAAAGGGTCCAAAGAAGAAAGTGAGGCTGGTGATTTAGCATCCTCATTCAAATCCAATTTACATGCATATCATGGTGCTGCCTTCCTGATCTCATGGTCTTCTTTGAGAATAATGGAAAAACATCCTATTCCCAAACTACTCCCAGCCTCAGGCAATCTAGACAAAGGAATTTACCCTTCATCTAAGTTTACTAGAATAAAACAAAACAGCCAGAATTTATCTAAATTACATTCTTTTCATTTTTTAATCAGAACTAAGCTTCCCCAGTAGGGTGGGGTCTCGAACTAGATAGGAAAGCATGTATTCCAAGGATTTGAGCAATGTCCTTCAGATGCTGACTGAATAACCTAACACAAATAACCTGAATGAGAAAATAGAAGAGGGAAAATCTTAATCTCAATGAATAAATGGTTATTAAAATAAAACAGAAATGATCTTTTTCTCATTGTGAGGATATTTTCATTCTTTACCATCAGTTCTTTTTAGTGTATGTGGTTCTGATTTACTTCTCCTTTACTCATTCCCCCTCAGCAGACCTCATCATTAACTTGCCTATTTGTGTTCTTGTACTCTAACTGTAATCTAATTTAGGACAAGACTGATGGAAGTAACATTATATCACAGAATATATATATTGAATGTGTTGTCAGGGGATCTGAATGAGTCAAAAGTCTGTACTTATGAACTATGCGCCAAAGAAAAACTTTTCTCATCTGTATAATTAGTGATATTATAGAAAATGATCTTTGAGTTCTCTTCTAGGTTTAAATTCTATGACTTTATAAAACTAAATACTCATATATTAAGAATTTTTTATTCCTCTATTTCAAAATAAAAACTTTAAAAAGTTATGTATTATAATATAATTTTCTTTTCTGATTTAATTAAATACTTCCCCTTCATCTCAATAATTTAAATTTCCTAATCTAAACTTTTCCATACTTTATTATTACTGTAAATAAAAACATTTAGATACCTTACCGTTACAGAGAAAAGTTATAGAATAGAGAGTTTTAGCTGAAAGACATTTATCACTTAACTAATCTAGCTCTCTCATTTTACAAAAGGGAAAACTAAAGGCAAGAAGTATGAAATAAATTGGTCAAAGTCATAAGAGTTAGGACTAAGTTTGAACTCTAAGTTTGAACTTGACCTTTTGAAACCTGGAAAAATACTCCTTTCCAACTATATAACATACTAATTTTTTTTACTATTATTGGAGGGTCAAATATTTTGGAATAAAGCTATATTTACGGAAGATACTTGTTATTTATATATTTTAACAGCTATTTAATAAAACCAATTATTTCTTGCTTTAAAGAAAAACTAAACTATGGGACAGTTGAGTGGCACAGTGGATAGAGAACTGGACCTGGAGTCAGGAGGACCTGAGTTCAAATGTAACCTCAGACGCTTAATAATTATCTAGCTGTGTGACCCTGGGCAAGTCATTTAACCCCACTACCTTGAAAAAAGTCAAAAAAAGAAAAACAGAAAAACTAAATCAAGAGAAACTCAGAATATAATACAACTAAAGAAATGGCTTTGAAATCCTTTAGAAAGTATCACACACCCACACAAACAGATGTTGAGAGGATTATCATTTTGTTTGGTACAGGAATAACCTACCTGAATAAAATGATGGATCTCTGAAGAATTTCAACAAATTGTTTGAAAACATTAATTGTTTATAATGGTTATAAATTACTGTTATATTAATTTGGAAAGTCTAGATCTTGGAAGTCAATTCTTTATCTTTTTTTTCTAATGTACTTAGAAACAACAATGAAAACCTTAAGTACTTGCAATAAGGAATTTTTGCTTTCACTCTTTTGTGTTACAATCTCTTAAAGAGATTTTTTAATAAGATGAAAGGCTTTATGGATGGGTAAGGACTTTTGGGATGAAACTCTAGTTCACTAGCATATATATGCTAATGTATATAATGCTAATATATATCCATCAGTAAGTATTTCTAGGCACTAATGAAAATAGAGAAGTCGCTATTTCTGATTTATAATCAGATAGTTATTGTAGAATAACAACTTCTAACAAGCAAAGATTAGATACCAATAAAGATCAAATTCTGCTAATTAATCAATTAGAGTTATCAAGAAGTCCCCTATTTTTCACTTGTTCTCTTCCTCTTCTTCACTCCTTCATTTTGCAGGATTTAGACTCCAATAACAGAGCTCCAAACTATTTTCACAATTAGGTTAAAAATTTATTTTTATGTCTAATGTGGAATTATTTTACATGATTATACATATATAACATATATCTGATTGCTTACTGTCTCAAGAAAGGGGAAGGAAAGAGGACAGAATAAAAAACTCTAAGCTTTATAAGTTTTTTAAATTAATTTTTAGTCCTTGAAAGTTGCCACTAGGCAGGACTTTATATCTTCCTTGGCTAGAATGGAAAGAGAAATCAACACATTGGATAACAGTGATCACTGAATTTTATTAAGATTATTTTATGTGGGGGTCCAGCCTCCACGGGGTCCTTGGAACCCGACAGGAGGGATAGAGTTGGCGAAATGAGTTGAGTCAACACAGGGGTAAAGGCAGGAGCAGGTTGACTGACTGTCAGCTGCTTGGATTTATTTTCATAGTCTCAGAATCATGTATGTTTCAAGCAAGCAAGCTAAGATCATTTCCTTGGTTACAAAAGTGTACAATTTTCATCATCAATCGTATAGTTCATATGGTTACAAGTTTTAATCATGTGATTACAAGTTTAATAATCATATAGTTAATTGATTTCTTATCCCTACTCAGACCATGATGACCTCAACCTGTCTGTTACCTTCTTTATTACTACATTGTATATTTGTTAATTCATTTAAAGTTATTAATTAAGCAATTCTTTTAATGGAAAATTTTTTATATTTCCTGTGTAAGTAATATTTTTCAATACACTTCCTTAACAATCTATAGTGAGGGTCTTTATGCTTGTCCACCCATTCATTAACTCTTACAATAACCAATTTTTCTTTCAGGTCTTGTTGGTAGAAACCAATTTCTGTGACTTTTTTATTCTTTCCCATGAAACTAAGGCTGCTGGAGTTCACATATTGGTCACCTGTACTATTTTCTCACCATCTTTTTCATATATTCCTCTGTATGGTAAGGGGGGCAAAACTATTAATTTCCCTGGAATTCTCTGTGACCCATCTTGTATATGTATTCCCTGTATATATTCTGACATCTCCTTGGAATTCCCAGTGTTGGGTTTTCCAGAGATTTCATAATGTTGAAGCCTTTTGTATGCTTCAGGGAGAGGCAGTCCTGTTAAATTTGGACAGAGTTTACAATCTGTTTTATTCAAGGAATTTTTCTGAAATCCTTCCTTTATAGTCATTCCACTATTAGGGTGAGTAAATATTGCAATCAATAATAAACCTATAAATATTGGTATGCATGAAATCCCTATATATATTGAAGAAGGAAATGTTGTTCCATCAGGCAATGTGACTGCCTTGAGTCTTCTTGCTGCGACTGTGTCAAACAGCTTAGAGACCCTGGCTCCCAACAATTTCACATTTCAATGTTTGTTATATTCTGGATCAATTCTTCACTGTGGAAGAAGACTCTATGTCCATTTTATGAAGGATTTTGATGGGAAAATAATTTCGTGGACAATATAACTATATAGCTACTTTAGGAATAAGCTAATACAACATGCTCATTTTATATACTACCAAACTTGAGGACAAAGAAAGAAGGAGACTTGCTAAAATTTAGAGAGTTCATTAGTGATTAAGATATGATGAGAACTATTCCTCTGAATTTCTAGTTATTAAGCTTTTCCCTACACTACATTATGCTAAAGAACTTTACTTAAGCTCAACTGTCTTAAAGTATTTCATTCCATGAAGGAGATAATTATAACAGAATATCAAAATTAGTTAATAAAGTAATTTCTTCAGATAGGATGGCTCCCATTATGTGCTTTCAAGTCTCAATTATTTAACTTATTAAAGGCACTCAATGAATCAGTCCATTACCTTTTCAAGATGTTTATATGTCCACATATTTTCCATTAAAAATCTATTCATTGTTAATAGAAGATATACATTTTTGTACTGTCTTATTTGAATTATTTATCATATTGTGGAAATGTCACTGGGTTATTGGAAGCAATGCTCTAGTAGAATAGAATGATTTTGAGTTACAGGGGAACTATACAGTGAACTATAAGAATTTTGTCAATAAAGGATCAGTTTTAAAATTGGAAGAAGCTCATCACCAGAAATCTATCAACCAAATTTAACTTATTTTGGTCATATGTACTTCTGAAACTATTTACTGAGATATGAAGGTAATATAATTTTGTTTTACACAGGGAGTATCCCATTTTGATAAAATAATGAATCTCTGAAATACTGATCAATTTCAAAATTGTTAAATGGCAATGAATGTTAAAATCTATTTTAAATGGTTGTTGGTCTATGAACAGATTTTAAAATAGCATATATATTTTTAAAAGATACTTACTAACAGCAACAATGAAATCCTTGTGAAACTTATAAGTCATCAATGGTTCAGTGAGACACCTATCATAGAATAAAAGAAACACATTTTTAAGTGGCAGCTTTTTTCACTTCCCATATGCCGAACTTTGTGCCTTGTGGCTTCTTCAAAATATTGCTCATAAGATACTCCTGAGTCATACAGTTTCTTCTTAGCTTGAGACCAAGTTCACAATGACAGCAAAGTGGCTAAATAGATATTGACTATAGGAGAAAAATAAACTCCTTTTCAACTGAGAGTTGGATAATAAAGAACAAACAAACAACTTGACCTAGTGTACTGTTTTTTCAAAGAGACATAAAATGTCCAAATCATTGACTGTTGAGTTGTTTTTCAGTTTAGTCTAACTCTTCATGACCCTATTTTGAGGATTTCACAAAAACACTGGAGTGTCAGCCATTTCCTTCTTATTTCATTTTCAGATGCAAAAACCAAGGCAGGCAGGGTTAGGTGACCTGCCTACACACACACACACACACACACACACACACACACACACACACGCATGCATGTTTGTAGATATACATATAAATCTCTAAATTCTATATAAAGATTAGTTGATGGAAACAAGGGGCAGAAGAATAAAATACCACAGATATAATGGAAAAATCTAAATATTAACCACAAAAAAGGAACATGATAGAGGATAAACATAATCTTAACTATTAGCAATCTAGCTGATATTCCAAAATATTTTCATCCTCCTGGCCTCTACTCCAAGTTCTAGTCTCCTATTCTGCTCTATTTTCTTTTTTTTTTTAGTTTGTTTTTCCAACTATATGCAATGGTAGTTTTTAACCAATCTTTTTTTTTTTTTTGCAAAGTTATGAGTTTTTAATGTTTCTCCCTCTCTCTCTCTCTCTCTCTCTCTTTTTTCCCTCCTGGCTCCCCCAAAAGAAAACAATGTGATAAAAGCTCTATATTTATAACCATGGTAAACATATATATCAATATTGAACATGTTGTGAGAGAAGCATCAGATCCAAACAGAGAAAAGAAAACATCAGAGAGAAAAAAATGACATTATACATGAGAAGTTTTTAAAATTGAAGATGAGTTTTGGTCTTCATTTAAACTCCACAGTTCCTTCTCTGGATATGAATGGTATTTTCTATCATGTCTTTTAAAGTTGTTTTTGATTATTGTACTGCTGAAATGAACAAGTACATCAAGGTCAATTATCTTTCCATATTGTTGTTATTGTACATATTGTTCTTCTGATTCTGCTCATTTCACTCAGCATCAATTAATGTAAGTCTTTTCAGGTTTTTCTGAAATCCCATCCTCATGATTTTTACAGAACAATAATGTTTGGTCACATATATAAATCACAATTTGTTTAGTCATTCCCCAATTGATGGACATTCCCTCAATTTTTTTTCTTTTTCTGTTTTGATTATTCCTGGTTAGGTATCAGGTACAATAATAGAAATTAGGCAGAACACCTTCTCCTATATTTTTAAATAGTTTATGTAGAATAGGAATTGTTTCTTACATGTTTGGAAGAATTCACTTATAAATTCTGGACCTGGACTTTTTCTTAGGTTTCTTCCATTTCTTTTTTTCTGAAATGGGGTCATTTAAGTATTTTATTTTCACTTCTGTTAATTTGAGCAGTTTGTCTTTTTGTAAATAATCATTCACTTCACTCAGTTTATCAAATTTATTGGTATTCAGTCCAGCAAAATAACTTCAAATGATCTCTTTAATTTCCTCCTTGATGGTGGTAGGTTCACCTTTTTCATGTTTGGTACTGGTAATTTGGTTATCTTCTTTCTTTTTTCTTTTTAATTATTTTTTTTTTTAGGTTTTTGCAAGGCAAATGGGGTTAAGTGGCTTGCCCAAGGCCACACAGCTAGGTAATTATTAAGTGTCTGAGGCCGGATTTGAACTCAGGTACTCCTGACTCCAAGGTTGATGCTCTATCCACTGCGCCACCTAGCCACCCCCTTTCCTTTTTTAAAAAAATCAGATTAACCAAAGATTAATCTATTTTGTTGTTTTTTTCATAAAACCAACTCAGTTTAATTTAATTAATTAAATTTATTTATTTCTTGCTTTCAATTTTATTAATCGCTCCCTTGATTTTCAGAATTTCTAATTGATATTTAATTGTGGATCTTCATTTTGCTCTTTTTCTAGATTTTTTAATTGCATATCCAATTCATTGATCTCTTCTTTCTCTATTTTATTTGTATAAGCATTTAGAGTCATAAAATTTTCCCTTCTTTGGCTGCATTCCGTAAATTTTGGTATGATGTTTCATTGTTATCATTTTCTTGGATGAAATTATTGATTACTTCTATGATTTCTTTCTTGATCCAGTTGTTCTTTAAAATTATTTTATTTACATTTCAATTAATTTTTTATTTATCTTTCCATGACTCTTTATTACATGTAATTTTTATTGTATCATGATCTGAAAAGCGTGCATTTATTATTTCTGCATTTGACTGTAATTTTTTTTTAATACCCTAGTCCATAGCCAATTTTGGTATAGGTACCATATACTGCAGAGAAAAAGGTACATATTTTTCCTATCCCAATTAAGTTTTCTCCATAGGTCTATCATATCTAAATTTTCTAAGATGTTATTCACTTACATTACTTCCTTTATGTTTATTTTGTGGTTAGATTTATCTAGTTTTGAAAGAGGGAGGTTGTGGGCCCTCCCTTATTAAAGTTTTGCTATCTATGTCTCCTTGTAATTCCCTTAGCTTTTCTTCTAGGAATTTGGATGCCCCACCACTAAGTACATACATATTAAATAATGATACATCATAGCTTATGGTAACTTTTAAGAAGATGTAGTTTCTTTCCTTATCCCTTGTAATGAGATAGACTTTAGCCTTTGCTTTGTCTGAGATCAGGATCACTTTTCTGGTTTTTAATCCATTCTTCTATCTGCTTCCATTTTATGGGAGAGTTCTTACCATATACATTTACAGTTAAGATTATTGATTTTGTATTTCTCTCCATGCTACCTTTCCCCATTTATAGTTTTTCCTTCCCTTCCCTTCCCTTCCCTTCCCTTCCCTTCCCTTCCCTTCCCTTCTTCCTTTATTTTGAGTTTTACAATTGTAGCGGCTTTTCTTCTCCCCTGCCTCATTGGACTTTACTTCCCCTTTTCCTCCAAACAGACAGACCTTCACTGACAATCCTTCATGAGGTCTACAGATGAAAACTTCTTTGAATCTTGTCTTTTTTTGGTGGAGCCTGTAGGTATCATGTCTATGCAGAGGCTTCATTTAGCATTATTTAGGGAAAAGTTCCAAGAATATGCTAGCTTCATATGCTTCAATATGCTAGCTATCATCTTGGCTCCCTCTTCCTCTCTTCTTTGGTCTTTAAAATCTTTCTGAGTTCTTCCATGAGGTTTTAGATTTGAGTTCAATTCATAAACTACTCTGAGGCTTTACATGTAGGCAATTTATCATTGCTTTATTCTTCTGTGATGGTATTTTTTTTCATCCCTATTCTTGAAGAGGACCATGACATTAGGGAGGTGATGCCATGACAAGCACATGAATTGGATATGAGTGAAGGGATGCTATGCTGTCACCAGCCTCAATGTCTCCTCCAGAACCATCTGGATCCAGTGACCAGATATGAATCAGGATGATTGGAAATGGCCCTGGATATGAGACAATTAGGATTAAGTGACTTGTCCAAGGTAACACTGCTAATTAGTGTCAAGTATCTGAGGCTGGATTTGAACTCCCTATGCTCTGTATCTGAATCTTGCTTTCTATGGTTAATATTCTTATTGGTTTTGTGCTCATTGTAATATCTTTTTTGTACTGGGGCTGGAACTGGTCCACGTCTGAATGCTTGCCAGGGTGTTGCCTATGCTACCCAGGCACTGCCAATGTAGAGGTTTATTTCTTCCTTTATGCCAAAACTTTGCCTATTCAATAGTTTGTTCCCAATTCAATCCCATCCGTTGTCCCAGTGTTCCCAGTACCTGGGCTTTGTCTGAATTGGAACTCTCTCTCTGTTGACCTGGTATCTAGCTGGTTTGATGAGCCTGGACCTGGGCTGCTAAGTGCCTCCTGCTGGCTTTTCCACTCTCTTGCTTACAATAGGCTATACTTCTATATCCCCAAAGAGACAAACTTTTTCTAAAGATCTTGCTTCACTCTTTTTTTGGCGGGGGGCAGATCTGTAGTTTTAAGGTCTGTGAAGAGGCTTCATTTAAAATTGGACTGAGAAAAGCTCTGGGAACATGATAGCATTGTGCTGCCATCTTGGCTCTGCCTTCTGTTCTCTTAGACTATTCCCTTATAACCTATGCATCTTAGCTGAGTTGAATGATTGTCCCCATTTCTGTCCTACCCTATTCCCATGCTTCCTCATCTTTTTTCAGTCTACTAAAATTTATCTCATCTCTGAAGGCACAATTCAGGTATGACCTCTTCCCAGAAGAAAATTAGTTCTTTCTTTAAATTTCCCATAGAATTTTTGAATGTCTCCTTTGCACTTACTCCATTCTGCTTTATAATTTGTTCTCCTTAAATTAAGTGTACTCACCACAGTTATATTTTAGACTCCTTGAAAGCATGTTCTGAGTCTTATTTCATCTTTTTACTTTTTTAATTTAATTGAATTATAAGTACCAAATTCCTATAAAGCAAGGATCTGTCTCATTTATTAATACAATTTATATATATATATATGTGTGTGTGTGTGTGTGTAATAACTCTTTAGAGTTTTTAAAGTGTCAAAGACTGTCTTCTTAAAAAATTAAAATAGACATTCTTTAAAATCTTTTACAGTAAATTTTATAATGGAAATAGCTCTACTTTCAAAGTACAACATGCCTATCTATACTATAACTCTTTAAACCATTAGTCCTCAAGCCAAGATGCATTTTTTCAGTATAAATTGCTAGCAAACTCTTACTATTTGTTTCAGGGGCTCAATGAAATTAATCTAAGAAGCAAATGAAGGCCACAAATTAATTAAGTGCTAAACTTTCTAACCCAAATGAAACATTGTGATCACTTTGAAAGGTTTTAGAAAAAATGAAAAAAATCTAAGTAGTGAATCTTACCTGAGGTAGTTTTTCAGTCCACTTGTTATTGTTTTGTTATCCCACAATTCAATATCAATATCAATATCAGGAGGAGACTTAGGAGCTAGAAAAAATAAAAGTAGGCTATTCAGAAAGTCAATCAAACTAATTAGGAAGATGTGATTTTATGAGAATAAGATATTGACTGCTCAAAACACCAATGAATTCAGAATTCTGCTTAATATAATTTGGTGATGATACTTGAAACAACTTAATGATTTACTTTTTCATAGAGCACATTCCCAACATCTCTCTTAAATAATGAAGCAATGAAGATTACAGAGATAAATAGAAATTTTCTGATGTCAAGGACTATACTCAAAAGTAGGCAGAGAGGCTTTCTCCCTTTCTCCTAGTAGGAGGAAAGAGCTAAAATCTCATTTGAGGACAAGGTAAGTAACATTCTTTTTTTTTTTTTGCAAGGCAAATACGATTAAGTAGCTTGCCCAAGGCCACACAGCTAAGTAATTATTAAGTGTCTGAGACCCTGAGACCAGATTTGAACCCAGGTACTCCTGACTCCAAAGCCAGTGCTTTATCTACTGCGCCACCTAGCCGCCCCAAGTAAGTAACATTCTTAGGAATGGAAAGTGTTCTTCTGGGGCAAGTGGCAAAGATAAAAGGAAGTCCTGAAAGAGCAGCAATGCCGTAGCTGCTTTCCCTGTTGATACTATTATTATCATAATAGGGAATTGAGCTAGACAGGGACCTAGAGTTCATGCTCCTTTCCAGAGTATCTATTCCATAGCTTATCTCTGCTTCTTCAAAGTATACAAATTACACTACTACAAGAAACCACTAGTATAAATTTGTGTTTTAGCCAAGGCATTACTGGTCTGTATATATGTATTATAGTTAATCAAAAGGAGTTGTGAGAGGAGCTGAAGGAGTCAAAGGAAAAGTGGAAGGAGTTGAGAAAATTCTCTTTGTGTTTAAAGTCAAAGAAATTTTACCAAATAACATTATAACCCCCACCCAAAAAGAAAGAGAAAAGATTAAATTATAAGAATCTAGAATTTTTTGTATTCTCCTGGGCAAAGAACATCAAGTTCTCCTATTAGGGGGATGTAGTCTTACTAAGTTCTGAGTCTGAGCAAATCTCAGGGGTTAGTTCAAGAGTTCCAGCTATATAACACTGAGGATTGAAGTAAAGGCACTAAGGGCAAGACCCCAGCCCACTCCATCCCTAGACTCTTGAAAGGAGAAGCTGGGAAAGCAGAAGAGTATGTAGTTATGAGGAACTAGTTAACTTTCCAGCTAAACTAAATGACTCCAACTCATTTTTAGGCTTTGTTGATCATCTAATATACCCAGAAGTTCTTAACCTATTTTTGTGTGTCAATTATATAGAAATACAGCTGTCAAAATATTTTTTTTAATAGGCAATAGGGTTAAGTGACTTGCCCAAGGTCACATAGCTAGGCAATTTTTAAGTGTCTGAGTCTGGATTTGAACTCAGCTTCTCCTGAATCCAAGGCTGGTGCTCTAGCCACTGTGCCACCTAGCTGCCCCCCAAAATATATTTTTAAAAACACATGTCCCTGACCCCAGTAACTAGGGGCAAAAGAATGTTAGGAGAATAAGTATAATTTGTAGGTTCCTAGCCCAAAGAGTTTAAGTTGGTCAAGGTAATCAATTGTGATGCTTGCTCTCTGAGCACTAACAAGCCTGTGGCTATTCCTAGGATCTGAGGAAGAAATCTGAATAATCAGGAGTAAATACTTCTTTCTAAATCCAGACTGTGGAAGTCTTTGAAAGCCTAAAGAGTTAAAACATTAAGCCTGAGTGCATGGTAATCTTTATAATAGCTAAAAAAGCATAGTGTTTATTGTGCTGGACCTAGAGTCAGAAAAACCTGTGTTCACATCCAGTCCCAGATTCTGTGTGAGCCTGGGTGAGTCACTTAACTTCTCTTTGCTAGTTCACTCAACTATAAAATGGAGATGTAATAATAGGACCTGCCTCTCAGGGTTGTTATAAAAATCAAGTGAGTTAATATTTGTAAAGTGTTTAGCACATTGGCTGTCACATAGTAGGTGCTATATAAATCTGTTTTTATTATTGTTACTATTGTTGTTCTTATTGCTATCTGATATTTATGTAGCACTTTATAGTTTCAATAACAACTCCGTGAGACAAACAGGACAAGAATTAGTTTTTTTCTTTGATACCTGAGGAAATAGGTGAAGTTAAGTGACTTTCTAGAAGTCACACAAGTGGTGGGGCTGGGATTCCAAACTAAACAATAGAATGCAAGTTCCTTAAAAGGCAGGAACTGTCTCCTTTTTAGACTCTTTTCCTTCTTAAATTAGAACATGGAATTGAACAAACACTTAATTAACTGTGTGAGTAATTGGTCTTGGATTCCATGTCCTATATTCTTTGACTCAACCAGGCTGCACAATTGTATGACTGACTATATCAAATATTGATCCATTTCAATTTACCTAATATTTATGAAGCAATATGTTGGGTGTTGGAATAAAGAAATTTAAAAATACTCATCCTTACACCCAAGGAAGATTACATTCAGCTGGGGGTGAGAGAGACTAAAGAGAGGGAAATCAGGCAATAGGCATAAAAACAAGCATAATTTCATATACTGTGTAATGTGAACAAAGGAGGAGTCTGGACAAAGGGCTCTGATGAAACTTTCAGCTGTGGTGATTAAAAGAATACAACAAAGATGTAGTATCTTGCTTAAGGACACAAGGAACTTCAATTTATATTGATCATAGAAGAAAGAAAAGAAGCCTCTGGATCTTTAGGTAACAGAAACCTGTATAGTGCTTCTTTTCCTTGCACATATTCCAAAAATGAATCTCAATTTAAAAACTAATTTCATTTCCTACTCACAAAATGTGGTGTTCATGAGCTTCTGAACTTTGGAATTCACGCCTCCTATTCGGTAGAGCCCTAAAATGGTGATACCTAAGGGGAAGAATCACAGAAAAAGTTCCTGAAATGGATGCCAAAAGATATAATATTATCTAGACATACTTAGCCACAATTAAAAAGCTGCGTATCCATTTCCAAAATTTTAACTTTAATGTATTTATTCCCTAAAACTGCTTTTAGAACTCTATTTTTCATATTAGATAACATTTTCAGGATATCAAATGTGGACTTGAAAACTTTAAAGTTTTCTAAATTCTCATTTGTTTAACTTCATCTAGGACATGAGGGTGGTAGATATCCCTTAGTTCAAGAGATGTTCCATTATACTGAGGAGTGGTGGAATAAAAGAGACAGGGTCTTAGAACCCAGGTATAAATTTTGGCTCTTCTATTTATTTCCTCTGTGACTTTGGTCAAATCACTTTACTATTGTAATCTGTATCTTTCTCCTAATTATAGGACTGTCAGAACTGCTGAGGACCTAGAATTCTATCCCCAACTTAGAAAAATCTGTAGTCACAGCTTACCCTGAATTATCACACTTATGTTTCAGCCCTTATCCAAGAGGAAATTTAAAACCAGGACACTAACCTTCTGGGGGGGGGGGGGGGGAAGCAAGATTGGGGGGGAATTGTAAAATTAAAAAAAACAATAAAAAAGAAAAAGAAAAGAAAAAACCAGTACACTGAGTAATCCATCTCCTTTACTGGGCTTCAATTTTTGTCATCTATGAAAAAAAGGAAATGGGAATAGATGATTCCCAAAGCCCCTTCTATCTATAGGTCTGCGGACCTGCAATGAGCAGTAAGCTTCCTCCACCCTCCCCGATGTTGGATAGATCCCCTCATTTGTTCTGTTCCCTAAAATACTGTTCTTCAACTTTGTATATCTATACTTCAAGCCTTCCTTTTCCACTTTTGAATTCCAGTGTATACTTCTCCCTAGTATATTTGAATTATATACCTTTCCTTTTAGATTCTCCTGTCTAGTGTGGTTCTCTGAATATTGAACCCAGGCAGAAAACTCACTTGTCTACTTTGTTCTAAAATCTTAAATATTGAATCCAGTCCTTTTATCTGTTCTTAACACTTTGCCTCTTGCTTCTGGATTGGTTCTCTTAAACTCTAACTCCAAATATATTTTATGAATTGAGTGGAATCCTCTATCTATGATGTCTTGTATACTACACTGACTACCTATCTACCTACCCAAGTGGCCCAGGCTGTCTCTTGGTCCTAGAAAAACTCCTGTTCTGCTCCACATCAATATCACTAATGAAGAGCAAAGGCAGTATAGAGTATTTTGGAATATGTCAAAATGCAGTGATTAAACATCTGGATAGAGGAAAAAGGATAAATTCAACCAAGCATGGATAAAAAACATCTTTGGATGTTTTGTATATAATAATTTGAAACAAACATATTTAGTCCAAAGATAGACATAGATTTCTGATTTTTTTTAGTTTTTTTTTTTTTTGCAAGGCAAATGGGGTTAAGTGGCTTGCCCAAGGCCACACAGCTAGGTAATTATTAAGTGTCTGAGACCGCATTTGAACCCAGGTACTCCTGACTTCAGGGCCCGTGCTTTATCCACTGCACCACCTAGCCGCCCTGATTTCTGATTTTTTAAAACATTTTCTTGAGAATGTCTTTTCATTGTGTAAAAAATATTAAGTGACCATAATTTAGGTCAATATCTATGAAAGCCAGTAAAGTATTTCACTACATTAATAAGTTAAATTATTTTACTGACCTTCATAAATATTCATTATAATTTTCAATGCTGCTCGAGGATTAAATTAGGCATAGAGATAATTTGAAACATTAGATATTTCTATGCAATGATATAATGTATAAATTTGACCAAACATTTGTTTTAGCTACTCATTGAGTCAATTTTTGATAGAAATAGATAATAGCAAAAAATAGAAATTTAGAAAAAGCATTCTGGAAATTATTTAATTGAAACTTTCCTTTGACATGAAGAAACAGCCTAAAGTGACTAAATGAATTGCCCAAGGTCACACAGTGAATGAATAGTAGAGCCAGACACATGCTTTCTGATGTTATCTGATGTTATCTCCAGGGTTCTTTTTTACATTTTCTTACAATATCACTAATCATTCTTTTATTCATTCAGTCAATCAGTGAGCATTTATTAAATATCACACTGGGTACTGCATAGTTGATGGGAGATAAAAACACAAAGAAACCTGAAGAAGCTTACATTCTATTGGAGACAGCATGAATGTACATAAGTGTTTTAAATATATATGCAAAATAACTACTAGGTGGAAGGGAGATGGCTAACAAATATTTACTTATTATGAACCAAGAAAATTATATTATGTATTATAGCTGTTTCTCTGCATTCTTTCTAATCTACTTACATATCTTTTTCTTCTTAATATCTTTCCCCCATCTGCTTCTTTTCACTTTTTTTTTCTATATACTAGTGGTACCCAAAGCTAGAAATTTGGCTGTCCTTTGCTGAAGTAACCACCAATGATTCTGAAAATAAATAAAGGCAAATAAAACTGCAAACCACACTTTTCAGGAGGTGGGAGCCTGATAGGTCAGGGATAGTCACGTTAAGAAAATAGAATAGTTTCTACACAATACTAACAACATTGCAGCCTTTCTGTTCATGATAAGAATAATATAATTTTATAATTTACTCAGTTTAGTGGGGAAAATTGGATTTTAAATCTTTGCATGAATGGGAAGAACAGATGGGGATTTGGAAAGTTGTGTTATCTTCATCAAAATTTCCTAAGCACTGTCCTTAAACCAGGCAATGCAATCACCCAAGAACAAATGCGATTGAGAGACCAATCTATAGCTTGTAAAAAGCCTTATCATTTAACTTAAAAATATCAAATCATTAAATATCAAAATGATCATGCCTTAAATATAGTGTGTAAATATTAAAAATATAAAAAAATAAATACCATACTTATATTTAAAATAGTAATTCTGACCTTTAAATAAAACACAAATGGTTTTTGGTAATTTAAACTGAAACAGTAAATTATTACAGCTGGTTAAGTAACCAAGGACCTTCCAATCTTGAAAACAATCAATCAACCAAGAAAAATATCTACTGAGAGACTATTATGTGCCATGGGACTGCAATAAGTCATTCAGTAAAATAAAAAAAAAGGCCTTTAACAATATATTTATATTAACTGAGACAAATTTTCATAAACAAAGATAAAACATAATGACTTCAAGTTGTAAGAGTTTAAAATCATGGGATCATAAAATTCATGAGATCATGTAGTAGGATTTGGAAGAGAGACTAGAAGTCATTTAAAATAAGATGATCATTTCATGGATGAGAAAATTCGTGCTCACAAATTATGGAACTTGCAAAGATAGGAAGGAGCAAAGTAAACACTGGAACCAGTTTCTCTGATTCTAATCCAGAGATCTTTTAACCATTTCATATTGCTTCTGTTCCTAGTTCATACAGTTCAAACTATTGCCTTTATTTATACATATATCCTAAATTTCTAAATATATTAAGAATTTCACATACTTCGAGTATTAGTGTTTGATGTCTGTCTGTCTGTTTCTCTCTCTGTTTTTCTCTTTCTGTCTGTCAGTCTGTCTGTCTGCTGTTAGCCTATCTGATAAAATAGCTTCTATGTAAAAAAAGGGGACATATCAGAAAAAAAAAGAAAAATAACTCATGCTTCACTTACTTACCTCTAGACTCCACAGCTTGAATGCACTTCCTCACAAAATTGAATCCAGCTTCATTTAGGTACACTGGAAATAAAAGAAAATAAAATGCTGAATGCTTATGGTGAACTTGTGTCTCTCTTCAACACAATAGTTTCTGCTGAATTTGTCCTAGAATACCCTATGGTTAAGAAAGGTTAAGAATAATGAATTTATCCTTTTTTCCTTTATCTAGATGTTTAATCACTGCTTTAGATTCAGAGCAATCTTGGATTTTTAATGTTTGTTAGCAGGATGGGTGATTATTATTTTTTTTTTAAAAAGAATAGGTAAGAAAGGAGAGAAAAACAATATACTCACTGAGTTTTTATATGAATCTGCTATGTTAAACACACTGAAACTTAATACAGAGGGCCCCATATCTACAATTACATAGGTCCAGTTCAATACAATATATACAATTTACTATTTTTTGCCTTTTTACCTTTTACTTTTATTGTTAGCTTTTTTGTTTTACTTTTTTACCAGAAAAATATATTTTTAAAAAATCATGAAATTGAAATGTCAACAAAGGTAAATGTTTCATATAGAAAGAAAAGAAAAAAAAGATTACATATGAATGTATAAATCTATATTAGGTACAGGTTGCATTTTCAGGTAAACATTTCATTTACTATGGGAGTACAAACAATGTCATGCTTGTCTATCTCCCCCTATAAATTTATTTTTGCTCTGCTCTTTTTCCTTCTTATTTTTGACAGGGCTATCCCCACTCTTTATTCTTTCTTTTACTCTTCCCCTCCTCCAAAGTCTTATCATGTAACAAATAGTCAAGCAAAGCTAACTTACACATGAGCTAGGTCTGAAAATGTGGCCTTATTCTGCCCCTCTAACTCATCATTTCTCTGTCAAAAGATGGGAAGTATGCTTTATCACAGTCTTCTATAGTCATTCCAAATCACTGCATTGATCTGTACTCTCTGATTTTCATAGGAATGCTGCAATTTGTGGAAAGCTTTGATCACATGAACCAGGGCTTGCTTTCATGATTGCACATGATTTTGAATACTTTCATGTTAATAAAACTTCTTCCTGAAAGTTTAAAAGGAAAGACTATCATAGAACTAAAAAAAAAGTACCAAGTTTCAAACTTTTCATATTATAGATGAAAACTGAGTATCACACTGATGAAGTGGATAATCCAAGGTCATGCACCAAGTTTATGGCAAAGCTAGATCCTGGGTAGTGGTCTTTCCACTGAACCATATTGCACTTCATTTCTATGATCACCACTTCCAATTTCTTCCTTTCCAATATATGTTGGAAAGCATAGCTCAGACCATGCCAGTCTCTCTTGCTAAAATATTTTTCTGACCTTTAAATAAAACACAAATGGTTTTTGGTAATTTAAACTCCTTCACAATCTCACTGAAACCTATTCTTTCAGATTAAATGAACATTTCTTCTGCTCACTTAGACCACATTCCAGACAACATTGCCTGCTTGCAATTCAGGTCATATTCACAGCATTTCAACATCAAGTTCTATGCTTTTGCATTAAGTTGTTCCACATGCTAAAAATGCCCTCAGATCTGCTCCCAGCATACCTAGATTCTTTCAAGGCTCAGTTAAGCATCACCTCACCTTCTAAACAAAATCTTTTATGATTTCTCCATTAGTGCCCACTTCTATCCCTGAAAATTACTTTGTATTCACTTATTTGTATACATAGAATCACTGATCAAGATTTGGAAGAAATTTTGGAGGTAATCTAGTTCAACCCCCTTACTTTATGGGTGAGAAAACTGCTTAAGGTCACAAATGTAGCAAGCATCAGAATTGGGGTATTATGAATTCAACCTTTGCTTTTCTTTGCACTATACACTGACTTTTATTGGTCTTCCTCAGTAATGTATAAATTCCTTGATGGTATCATACAGGCTCAGAAAACTTAATAAACACTTGTTAAATTAATGTATTACTCTAAAAACATTTTAAAATTGAGCATATATATTTTTATTATTTATATATATTATATATTATTCTTATATTTTAAATATATTATTATTAAAATTGAGCACATATTTTTAAAACTTTCAGATTTTTTTACACTTAGATGTTAAAGAAAATATCCAAATAATTAAAGCATTTCCATGTAAGTAAAAATAAATGAAAACAATGTGATTTTCCCCTCATATTAAAGGGGGATTATAAAGATGTAGATATATTTATCACAATGGAAATTTTTGCTATACTTCACTAATATGTGACAGCATTTTAAGAAGTTTTTGATCTGTTATAAGAGGGATGAATCAAAGCTATTGAAATTGTACTGTAAGTACACTTGATTGCTATCACCATCTTATAAATCAGGTCATTTGAGTTCCAGTATCATAGCCACTGCAGTGAATATGTGGGATAGAAAAATGAATTCCCTAGATGCAGAGAGGACCTTAGCTCCTCTTCCAAACCATCTTCTATTGCTGGGTTTGTGCAGAAAAATGATAAGATGAGAGCTGGTTACCATGGCATTTACATGGAAAATTCCAGTGATGTTTATTCCCTTTCCTCTCCCAAAGCTTTACTCAGGATTTACATGAATTCAATCACTTTTTTTTTCTGAGAATTAGACCCTTTTATTTTTGCTGTTGAATTGACACAGACTTAGCTAACAATTACAGTAAAATGAATACTACTAAGAAGTCCTTAAAACTGAATAATTCTAATGTAGATGACACACTCTCTTTAGTGGCAGATAAAAGAATGTCACACACAGAACCTCTGAACATTTGGAGTAAAGAAATACATTTGTGATTCTTAATAAAAAGGAGGAGAAAGTAGCTACTTTTTTCAAATAATGATAAGATATAAATTTCCCCCTTAAGCATTCTTTTAGATATATACGATACATTTTGATATATTGTCTCATTGTTATTTTTAATAATATACTCTTTCTATGATTTGTTCTTTAAGCCACAATTAATTGGAAAAGATGTCAGAAATATCCCTTCCAATGCCGAAATTCTGTAATTTTGTAACCTAATTATTTTAAAAATAAAACTCCAGAAAACTAGAAACACAAAAAAATTAGCACTTTCAAGGAAAATGAGGCAAACATCAAATTAACAGAGTGCTCATTTACTTATAAAGGTCAATACAAAATATTAATTACCCCAAAAATATTAATCAGTAAGACTCACTAATAAGTTAATGTTAAAATTTATTTAAGCAAATTTATCTGAATTATCATAATTACTTGGTGAAGAAATCAACTTTTGTACCCTTCTAAAAATAAGAATTTTATTAGTAAGTTGTACTATACTCAAAGTTATAAAATTAGGGAATTACTTAAATAAGAAAGACTTTAAGAGGAGTGTAGAGTTTAATAAAGGATGTGATAGTGCTATTTGTCAGTCATTCTCTTATCAGACCATACTTTATGAAGTATGACCAATTCTTAGTTCCACATTTCAGAAATAACAGGTTATGTATGTTCAATCAGAATGGTTAAATGCTTGGAAATTAAGCTATGGAATCATAGCAATTAGTTGAAGTAAATGGACATATTTAACTAGAAAAGGCAAAAATACACAAGGTATAACAGAAGTCTTCAAATAGAGACTTGTTTTATGTGAATACAAAGAAAGCAAAACTTGTAGTAGTGAATTTAAATGGCAAAATTAGACTGGGTGGGGAAAGGAAAATTTCCTAAAAAACAGAGTTCTTCAAAAGTGGAGGTATGTCTCAGGAGGTAATGGAAATCTCTTCACCAAATATGTCAAAATAAAGATAGAATAGCCACCTGTTAGGTATGCTGTGGAGGAGAGTATTATTCAGGCAGGCATTGGACTTGATGACTTCTGAATTTCTTTTCCAATTTTGAGATTTTGTGATCAGAAACAACAAAGAATTGAAGTTTACATTTATGTAGGAAGCTCATTCCAAGAATGATATTCTCTAATATTCAGTGATGTAAATAAATGGCCATTGAGTTTTGGTTTTAGAGGGATTATTGAGGCAGAGAATTCCATGAAGTTCAATTCTGCTATCTCATGACTTGATGACCCTGACTTCTCTAAAGGTTATGCCAGTGAATTGGAAGGGTTCTAACATGCTGAAATAGATCAAATAAGGTTCCCAAAACAAATTGGCACTGCATTCTAAGGATCAGTCTACCTAAGGACAAAATGGCTTATTACAATATTTGAGATAGTGGGGAATTCTTCAGTAATTTTTTTGGAATTAAAAATACAAAAATGGCACTAAGCCTTATATGACTCCCTTTGTCTTTTTAGGGAAATTAACAGAGTAATGGAAAAGAGAAGAAAAAAATCACACAAAAAAAATCACAGTTTTCTAGATAATTTTTCATTTCAAACCTAGTTATTTTTTTAGTACTCCTTAATATCATGGGGAGCTAGGTGGGGCAGTGGATAGAATGCTGGGCCTAGAGTCAGGAAACCTTTCAATCCAGGAGCAGACACTTGTTAGCTGTGTGAACTTATGCAAAACACTTAATCCTGTATGCCTCAGTTCCTTATATAAAATGAGCTGATGAAGGAGATGGGCAAATCACACTTGTATTTTTGCCAAAAAAAGTGTAATGGGCCATGAAGAGTTGGACAAAAATGAAAAAATTAAATAACATCAACAACAACTTCATTTGAGCTCCTTTCCCAAATGACCAGAAAAGTCAACACACTACTGGAGAAACTGAATCGTATGTATCTTGATGTACTTGATATAAAAAAACCAGAAGACAGAAGGAAGTAAGAGTTAAATGCAAATCTAGCTCACAAGTTTTCCTTAAAGAAGCTAATAAATGTTTTCTATCAATTAATTAATCAATTGGCATTTATTAATGAGCAATTAGGTGACACCGTGAATAGAGTGTCATGCCTAGAATAAGGAAGATTCATCTTCTTAAGTTCAAATCTGAACCCAGTTACTCATTAGTTTTATGTCTCTGTTTGTTTCACTTGCCTCATCTATAAAATGATCTGGAAAAGGAAATAGCTAACCACTTCAATATCTCTGCCAAGAAAACCCCAAATCAGGTCACAAAGACTTAGACACAAACTGAAAATGACTAAACAACAATAAAAATAAAGTAGATAAAAAGATGCTTTCAGGAGAGAAGTCACTACAGCTGGATAGGGACCACTGAGAATACCATGTAAATGAATATATATAAAAGTTGATTTGTTCATAAAGTAATTATGATAATTCAGATAATTTAAATTAATCTGGATGGAAATTGGGGATTCTAAGAGACAGAGATAAGTAGTTTGTTTTTATCATGAATCCAAAGGCAACAGGAAATATCACTTCATGGAACATTTGATGATTTCATTTTGCAGTGCTTATAATAAATATTTACAAAATGACCATCAGGAAAATTATTGCAGCTTATGTACCACCATCTGTTGCAAAAAAGATGAGGACCTTGGGAAATTCTAAGGAGAGCTTGGGTATATTGTACAAATCCTATTAATTAAAGCACAGTACTCTGTGATTTCAATGTAAATATATGAATAGATGAGAACATTGAAAATTGTTGGATAATATAGATTAAAAAGGACTAAAAATAGCCCCAATTTGCAGATCATAAAGATAATATATAAATATATGTATCATAAATGTTCTTCCCAAAAAAGAATGGAAAAGTACTAGACATGACAAGTATAAATTCTTTTACAAAATACTTTATAAAATATGAAAATGATTAAATTTTGATGATGACTCATTATTGTTGGGGCTGTCATTCCCAAAACAGCTGTCTGCTTCAAAAAAAGCAAAAGGAATAAAAATGAGGAAAACACTCTACAGTTAAAACAATTCTATTTTGATCTGTTTAGACAAGCTACTGATGCTAAAAAAAATGGGGAATCTAAGAATTGACATAAGTACTAATTACCCCCCAAAAAAATGTCATAACAAAATGTCGAAAAAGTTACCTGGGGAATTAATATGTAGTTTACTCACCAAGCAGAAAAATATGGTACAAGACCCTGACCAGTTTAAAATATAAATTTATTTGTAAAATCTTACAGAGAATGAATAAAAATTACCTCAAAATGACTGCAATCATTGGAAAGTAATTTTTGGTTAAAGAAATTTTAGCAAGAAATCCAACTAAGCAAAGTTTACCTAAAGATAAACTTGAAAAGAGGATAATAAATGTACAGAAGATGCAAAAGATCTGCAAATGTTAATTTCTTAAAAATAGTAATTGTACCATTAAGGCACCTGGAGCCAACATAACTGTTTCTACTGTACTAGACCTAGATATGCATATAGAAATAGAAATTACATTAGATAGGACAAAATTGGAAAAAGTAGCTAGATTAGATGAGGCACACACATGCGTACACACAAGCGCGTACACACACATGTGCACACATGCATAGATATCCATGTAAGAAGTGACATAAATGAGGAGACACTGAAGAATTGATTTATGAAGTATTAGAAGGAGGGGAAAGTGGAAAAGGTGAGTTAGGGAAAAATATGAGGAGAGGTTGGAGTAACATCATATTTAATTAATACAAAAAGAAAAAAAGGTAAACGAGGTCCTCAAAAACTACTAACCTATATGCCTACTTGTCTGTCTCTATAGAAATTTTATGAAAAATAACCTATTAGTACTGGCATGGCAAGCTTTTGTATGCAATGTTTCACGGTAGACTATTTCTCTAATTCTGAGCAGTTTAAAGACAGATACAAAGAACACAAGATTCGTGTTTTTGTTAGTTGGTGATAAATACAATTTTTATTTGGATGAGCAAATCACCACTTTAAAGGCTCTTGATCAACAAGATTCTTGTGTTAGATTGCTGTTCTCAAGGAATTTACATTGTATTGAAAGAGGCATCAGTAAGGTGATGCATACATCAAAATTTTTTGAGATTTCTTCAAAGGTTATAAGAGAGATAACTGTCAATAATCATTAATATCACATGATGTGCAAAACAGTAGGGAGACCTGTATGTTTGTGACCTTGTGTTCTTTGTATCTGTCTTTAAACTGCTCAGAATTAGAGAAATAGTCTACCGTGAAACATTGCATACAAAAGCTTGCCATGCCAGTACTAATAGGTTATTTTTCATAAAATTTCTATAGAGACAGACAAGTAGGCATATAGGTTAGTAGTTTTTGAGGACCTCGTTTACCTTTTTTTCTTTTTGTATTAATTAAATATGATGTTACTCCAACCTCTCCTCATTGCCTAATAAATGCCTCATAGAAAAGATCCAAAAGACAGTCTAAGTTGAAATATTCCTTCTTGATGATTCTTTTGGAAGATGAGACTATACTAGTTGCATCAAGTTCCAGAACTCTTCAAAGTTTCTTGGACAAGATCCATACTACATGGAAGAAGTTGGACTGACCCATCCCTGAAGAAAAAAAAATATGAATGAATAATGTCTATTTTGGCATGGAATTAGATGGACAACCATAGAGCTTATTTATTCGGGGGTGCGGTGTGCGTGTGTGTGTGTGTGTGTGTGTGTGTGTGTGTATGTATATATGTGCAAAGCTTCTTTAGTGGTTTTAAATCTCTATTAGAGCTACATCAAAGCCTCCATGAAAGGCATATCTTTTTTATCTTTTTAATCTTTATAATACCAACATTTGTATTGTTAAATGGCTACAAGAGATACAACAATACAATCTCCAAAGAATAAAATAAATGCAGCTTTGTATAAATACTGGTTTGTTATGAGGGGGGCCTATTAAAGGTGAGAAGCATTACTGGAAAATGGCAGAGATGGGAAAAATACATGAAGGAGCTATACCATGTCACAAAGAGGGGCAGTTAAGTGCCACAGTGAATAGAGCACTGGCCCTGAAATCAGGAGGATCTGAGTTCAAATGTGACCTCAGATACTTAATAATTACCTAGCTGTGTGGCCTTGGGCAAGCCACTTAACCCCAATGCCTTGAAAAAAAAAAACCCAAAACAAAATCCTACACCATATCACAAAGAACTAGAAAGAAGTAGAGTAAGTGGTATACATGAAGAAATGTTATGATGGAAAAATAAGATGGGTTCATCACAAAGCAAGAGTATGAATTAACCAATGGAAAATGCGTGTGATCTACTGGAATATTTTGCTATGTCAAAAGAAAGGAAAGTCCCAAATACACTAGGAAGATCATTTGTAATAATGGTTGCAACATGATTTGGAAGGCTTATCTATTTATGGGAGCAATTGGACAAGAGTCTGACATGATGGACAAGAGTCTGACATGATGGTAAAACAGGGATAGGTTTCAATTTTTTTATTGAAGGAAACATCCAGACCAATGATATCACAGAGTCATTTGGAAGTTTGAATTTAAAGTTGTGTTTTATGATTATGATGAAATACTATTGTGCTTTAAGAAATGACTAGCTGGATCTCTCATAAGACCCTGAACTTACATGAACTGATGCAGAGTGAAGTGAATAGAACCAGGGAAATATTCTACACAGTAATAGGAATATTGTAAGGATGATCAATTATGAAAGAGCTATTCTAATCAAGATAATGTCTGAGATAATTGCAAAGCCATGATGAAAAATACTATCTACTTTTAGAGAGAGGATTGATGGACAATGAATGAAGATTGAAACATACTTTTTTTAAACTTTATTTTTCATTTTATTTTTGTCTATTTTTTCTTTTACAACATGGCTAATGTATAAATATGCTGTGTATGACTTCATATGTATAATCGATATCAAATTACTTACCTTCTCAAGGAGGCTGAGATGGGAGAGAAGGAAAGTATTTGGGACTCAAAAAATTTTTAAAGAATATTCTGAGTTTGAGTCTGGGGAGGAAAGACAGGAAGAGGAAGATACAATCCTAAATGCCACATTTCAAAATACGAAGTTTCACATAAGACCTTGTCTTAACTTCTAATTGTTTTAAGAATACATTTTAATTAATTAATACATTTAAGAATACTTAAGAATACATTTTAAGTATTTTTTTTGATTCAAACAATAAAATTGTAGTTTTAAACCCTATTAATATATTTTCTTGGGGAAACAAACAGACTTTCAAAATATTCCTTGTTAAACCTCAAGTACACCTAGGGTGAAAGTCACTTTTAAATGACAAAGATCATCATGAAATGTCTAAATTATTATAAGAGGATTTGTCTAATCTTCATCTTATTAAAAAGTCCGATGTTATAAGATCATATGGGCCAAAGATTTAGATCTAGATAGGACTTTAGTTGTTCTCTAAGCCAATTATTTCATTTTTGTAAATGGAAAATTAAGACCCAAGGAGCTGAAGTGAGTTGGACAAGATCACAAAAGTATAAGTAGAGGAGTCAGGATCTGAACCCAGATTCACTGACTCAAAAACTGGTTCTCTTTCTACCATAATATGCTGATTCCTAAAATCCTTCTTCCTTCTACTAGGAATCCTTCCTAGACAAATCTAGTCTTTGATTTTTTTTTTCTCTTTGTACTCTTCTAACTCTAGTATTTATTTTGGCACATCATAACCTGAGTATTTTTTAAATTTAAGTATATCATATGAATTCTCAGTGATATGTTGGCTGATTGTTAAAGTTTCAGTATGAAAATTTACATCTTTGAATTTGGTAAATGCCACATACAACTCAAAGCTTGTTTCACCATTTACATAGACTTAAGAAAGTGATAGAAAAAAATTGTAATGCACACTAAACTTATTTTGAAAATATATGTGTACATACATTTTTCACCTATCCAACCACCTCCTAATAGGCATTTATCAGCACACCTTTGTGCAAAATATATCTAATAATGAGATTATGAGCAATTTCTGGGCAGTAACTATTAAACTTTTCTTTTTGTATTTGTCACAAAGGCACTAACAGTGTTGTAAACTTGGATGATGGATAAGTATCTGTTGAACTGAATGAACATGATTGATGTTTGAGTCTTAGAAAGGGCTAATAGTTCTTTTTTGTTTCCCTGTAATCAGAGTGGACCAGAGAAAGTGACCTAAGATGTCACGATTAGTCAGTAGCTATTCTAGACTGAATTAGTACTCCAAGTTCCAAACCATTTGCTCATGAGGTCATGTTGTTTCAGTTTTTCAACAGGAAAAAATAGATTTGATAAAAGAAAAGGAAAAAGAAAAACACATCACACTTTTATGTTTTGGTTTGTGTTTCAAAAAAAGCTGTCTTTGGGGAGAAGAAAGAGCCAAGTTTCAGGATAGACAATAGAATAATCTGTTTCTGAAACACACATGTCTCAGAAAAAAATTAAATCAAGAATAATAAGGTTCAAAGTGACTCATGAAACAACACACTCATTATACTACATATACTCCAGTCAAAGCACATGGTCTATTAAGTGAAAAATGGAATCTCAAAAACATCCTTAACCATTCTTCAGTTCTCACAATCCTTATTCTTAGCTCCTTGATATTAGCACCTGTAACACTGGAGATAATTCTTGGTCATCTTTAGAAAAGGAGGGATATATACAGAAAGTAACTTTAAATAATGAAAACAAACAAATAGTGTTTTAAGTTTCATTTGATTCCTATATGACTACAGGGGACCACAGGTCCCTTCCTTATGTCAGGAAAACTTGAGTTCAAATATGACAAAGTAGAAACTCAGTAACTGGGTGGTCTCTGTGTACCTCAGTTTTTTCAACTGTAAAATGAGGAAGATAATAGTACCTATCTGTCAGTGTTATTGTAAGGATCAAAGAACATCATATTTGTAAAGCAGCTCAATGAGAGCCTGATGCACAACTAACACTATGTAAATATCAGCTAGTATTATTATCATTTTTACAATAATGGAACACAACATGGATCAATAACTTACAGAAGAAAGAGAAGGAATTGACAACAAAAAAAATGGCAGCACTAAAAAAAATGGCAATAAGCAAATCACCTATAAATTCTAACTGACACACCCAACAGATAGTAGTATGAAACATTAGCAAGGCAAGTTTCTATAGTGTCCATATATGTGTTTCATATATGTGCAGTTGGTTCTTCAGTCAACCAGGATGGTATTATATCCTAAAATCTCTAAGCTTAGAGGATTTTCATCATGCTTGCTAAACCAAGTGAAATGAGCAAAACTAGGAGAACTATTTATATAATTATTACAACAATGTAAATAAAAACTTTGGAAACCCTATGAGCTCTCATCAATGTAAAGATCAGCCACAAGCAGAGGACTGATGATAAAACATGCTACCTACATGAGAAGTGATGTGGCAGAGATATGTTTGATATCTATGTTCTTAGGATAAGATCAATGTGTGGATTTATTTTGCTTGGCTATGTTTATTTGAAAAAGATACTGTCCCTTCTTGTATGTGTGCAATTTGATGGTTTAAATGGGAAGGAAATGAAATTTTGCAAAATTTGAAATAATAGACTCAATTTGAAAAGAATGTAAATTACTATCCCTTTCATGTTAAAAATTTGGTTGATTAATTGGGCAGAAAAAGAACTTTTGTGGATGTAAAAAGTGATAAAGTCTGTGTGATAAGAAACACGTTTCATGTGATAAAATGTCGGATATATGAATAATTAAGAGGACAGAAAGAAAACTGTCCTTAGGATGAATGGACTGAGAAGATGTTAGAGGACAGAAAAATTGAAGAAGATAACAGGTCATTGTGGAAAAGTCTACACAAGAAGAATTTATTAAGGACTTCCACTTATTAAGCCAGGTTCTTAGCACTATTGTTCAGTTCATTTATATATGACTGACTGCTTTTAGTTTGAGAGGTAAAAACTCACTAAATGATAAATAACCGTTTGGAGACTATGGGAAGGTTAAATAATAACTGTTGATTTCATATCTTACAGAAAGTTGAATTGTGTGAATTCTCCATCCTAAGGCAAAGATTAATCATTGACTGCCAGAAGGCTCTGACTTGAGTCAGTAGATTACAGGTAGGGAACCCAGCAGAAGAGTTAAGCTGACAACAGTTGAATGTGAAGAAACTAGAAGAAATAGTCAGTTGTCAATAAATCTTTAGCTTCAGTACTTGAAACCTGCTAATTGGAAGAATCATAGCTGAGAAAAATGTTGAGATCCTGCTGAATGGGAGACAGCTAGGTGGATAGAGTGCTGGGACTGAAGTTAGGAAGTTATCTTCCAATTTTCTTATATAGATTAAAGCATTTACTAGCTGTGAGCCCTTGGGCAAATCACTTAACTCTGTTTGCCTCAGTTTCCTCACCTGTGAAATGAGCAAGAGAAGGAAATGGCAAAGCACTCCAGTGACTTTGCCAAGAAAACCCCAAATGGGTCGTGAAGAGTCAGACACAACTGAAGTGAACAACACAATCTCTACTGAAATTTGTGCCTTTGATTTCTACTGTGGCCTTTGAGCTTAGACAGTGAAACATTAAAGCCTGACATCAAAAGACAGAAAGAGAAATTCCATTTAAAATAACTGTGGACAACATAAAATACTTGGGAATCTACTTCCCAAGACAAACCTAGAAACTATATGAAGGCAATAACAAAACACTTTTCAGACAGTGAAACATAAGGGGGGGATAAGAGTCTATGTGTTTTACCATAGGAGGAAGTTGAAGCAAATTGGATAAATCTACCTCAGGTTAAGAGAAAAGGGAGCTGAATTTGTTTACCCAGAGATAACCATAATCTTGTGATGTAACTAGATGCTGAGCACTGATTGGATTATAAAGATTCCTATTGGAGATAGCTGACTGGTCTTGTCTGCATTGCCTAGAGAACCACACTGAAGTGCTGTGTTCTACAGCTTAAGGGAACTACCTGTCAATATATGAATTTTCTCATGCCCTATAATGTTGATTTTGAGATAAGAGTGTGTTTCTGCCTCATCACTTTAAAAATAGAAAAGAAGCATATCTGACATAGAAGGCAAGCAGAGACCAGAAAAACAGCTAACAAAAAGGCAGTTTCTTGTAGTGTAGATTATTCCCGAAGGGCTCAAGGACATCAAGATCTGTAGCCCAAAGTTGTGAGTTATCCTGAGGACATGGAATGTCCTTACTTATGACTGTGCTAGGTTTGTATAAGTGTTTAAACTCTCCCCCATGGGCACTGCATGAATTGTTGGGCACATGAGATCCTGACCCATGGAAGAACTGATGCATAGATTATTCCTTTGCTAGTACTATATTTGACAAAAATACAATAATCATTTTTATCTTTACCTTAGCATTAATCAAATGCTTTATGTTCAATAGCTAAAAGACACTTTGTGACTAATTCTGTGCAAATGGGAAACATGAGTGAGGGATCAGAATCTAAACTGATAATTTATTCTCCCTGCCACAGGCTAAATCACAGTGAAGACAGGTGGGGTGAGTTAGCTCATTAGAGACTGGTAACCACACCCCATATAGAGGCTACATTTGTCCCAATGGAAGGTTGATTTTTTTGTTGTTGTTGTTATGGGGAGGATGGGGAAAAGTGATGGCAATGTTAAAAAAGAAGAAATAATAGTTTTTGAGGCATTTGTAAACAGGGAAAAGAAGAGGAGGTTCTCTAAGTTATATTCTCTAAGCAATGTTGACAAACTGGATAGCTTTAAAACTAAAATGTTGAATTTATTATTTGCTTTAAATAAACAAGCCATTTCTATAATTTGACAAATATTCAAAAATAATCATTATTTTTAAAAGTGCTCTCTAAAGTAAACAGGACAACCTTATGAATTCAAAGGATCTTGTAATCTGCTCTGTTTAAAACTCTTTGGATCCAAGGTTTGATTTATGCCTCTAAATGGACACTGATAAATCTAATTCATATGAACC
This sequence comes from Macrotis lagotis, assembly GCF_037893015.1. Lineage (NCBI taxonomy): Eukaryota > Metazoa > Chordata > Mammalia > Peramelemorphia > Peramelidae > Macrotis > Macrotis lagotis. The sequence continues at coordinate 774,105,502 of NC_133658.1, read as the reverse complement.
TTGCAAACCTAGTGAAAAGGCACACAAACAAGTGAGGGTTAATGGGGCAGAGAAAATAGATAGTTTTTGCTCTTTCCCTTACACAACAATGAATCACTGAAGTTGAAACTTCCTCTCCTTGGAAATAAATTCATTTAAGTTTCATAGGTTTTTAAGGTGGTTAAAAAAAAACAAGTTGTTTTTGTTTGTTCGTTTTTTACTCTATCCCTTTTATTTGAGAGGGGAGGCAAGTGAAGTCTAGCAAGGGGGAACAATTTGCCCAAGATCATGAAGATATTAGGTAGAAGAACTGGAATTTGAAATCTACTGCTTTGTTGGCTCAGGATAAGATCACAATGAAGAAACTAGTGTGGCACACCCACAGCAAGTAGGCTGTTGCTTTGTTAGATGGAGTCTGTTTCTAATTTAGCTATTGTCCTGTCTTTGGGTTTACAAAGCAAGGACAGGAAGGAACACCACAGGCAGTCTTTATTTTTGGCTGTCCTGCATTTCCCTGTTCTCCTAATAAAGACCCTTGCTCCACTTCCGTCTTCCTTTTTTTGTTATTTCAATGATTTTTGCAGATGTCCATATGGGTTACAGTCAAGAAATGTATATAAGCTCTTTAGAACCAATTTCTCACAATATTTTACATGATGAAACAAGGCCTTCCTTGAATCTTCATCTCCCTGTAACAATCTCTTACCTACTTTAACTGCTCCTCTAATGGAATGTAAACTCCCTGAGGGAAGGAAATGTCTTGTTTTTTTGTCTCTGGAGCTCACCCTAGCACAGTAACTTAGACATGGTAGACATTTGCTTTATTTTATTTTATTCAAATATCAAGCTCTCTCATCTACCTCCCAATGTAAAAGAAAGAAACAAACAAAAAAATGTAACAAATAGGCAAAGCAAATTTCCTTTTTATCCATGTCCAAAAACAAATGTCTCATTACTTCTCTATCAAGAAAGTAGACAAGACTAGATCACTCAGTCCTCTATATTCATTCTTGACCACTGCACTGATGAGAGACTTTAAGCCTTTCTGATAAACTTGACTTTAAAATGCTGTGTTATTGGATGTTTGTCCTTCATTTTGAAGAAGACCATGACATCAGGGGGGTGATGTCATGACAAGCACATGATTTGGATTGGGGGGGGCTGCACTAAGTCACCAGACTCACTTTCTCTTCCAGAGTCATCTTGGTCCCAGGTATGAATCAGGACAACTGAAGATGGCCCTGAATGCAAGGCAATCAGGGTTAAGTGACTTGCCCAAGGTCACACCTAGTAAGGGCCAAGTATCTGAGGCTATCCATTGTGCCACCTAGGTGCTGTTTACTTGATCTTACTGAAATATCACTTGAAAGTGTAGTAAGTGAAAAGATTATGTTGATAACATTTACAACTATGGTTACTAAAAGAACTTCTCTATGTCATATCATCTTTAGTATAATCAAAATTATAAGGAAATTAATGCTACAGATATTAAAGGATCATTTTTGTGCTACAATATACAAATTAAATCTCTTGCCATTATAGATATAAGCAAAACCCTGAGCATAGGAATTATTATTTTCCTCTAACAGTTCAATATGTATGCTACAGATCCCAAACACATTGTGTGACTCTGTTTTTCCAATTAAATCATGGAATTTCCAACTGGAGGAAATCTTTTATGCAAAAAAGAGGCCCACCATTTCTAAGATCTACAAGATATTTCCTAGGAGGCAAATATGTAGACTTCATTGATTGAACTCCCTAACTGTAATTTAGATATATAACAGAAACATTATGCAATTAAAGAGACTTACTTTCTTCCTTCTTGCTAATAATGGCAGGCAGAGTATAAATCTGAAAAATAAAATGTGTAAATCAATGCATTTTTTCTTAAGAAAGATCTAAAATATAAACCAATAAATTAGGAACAGTTGATTAATAGGTATGACATAAATTCAATATCATACAGTGCTTATTCATTACATTAATGGTCATGCAACAACTATTGTCTCTACATTCCTACCTTTGAACATCTTTCTAAATTCATAGGACACTAGTATAAGATATAGCAAAGATCTTAGAGGTCATCATAGTAAATCTCCTTGTTCAACAAATTAGTGAATAGGGTTTATTTATTTATTTATTTTTAGGTTTTTTACAAGGCAAATAGGGTTAAGTGGCTTGCCCAAGGCCACACAGCTACATAATTATTAAGTGTCTGAGGCCAAATTTGAACTCAGGTACTCCTGACTCCAGAGCTGGTGCTCTATCCACTGCGCCACCTAGCCGCCCCAGTAAATGGGGTTTAGAGGTTAGTTACCTCACGGAAGATCACACAGGATGAGGATTCCAAGGTCAGAGCCTTTTCCATAGTACCATGGTGTCAGTCTTATCTGAAACGTTGGATACATGTCTTTTATTCATCCTCACTCACCAGCCCTCTGTTTAGCATCTCCTTAGGAAATGCAGGTTCAACAAAAATAATGTGTATTTTTTTTCTTTTGCACCATTCTTTAATTTTATTTCCCACCATGTAGTTAATGATCCAGCAACACTGTCCTTCTTAGTATTCCTCAAACAAGACACTCTTTCCATTTTCTCTAGCCTTTTATTCTTGATGCCTACAATGCTCTCTCTCCTCATTGCCATCTCCTGGTTTCCCTGGCTACCATCAAATCTCAATCAAAATCACACCATCCATAAGAAACTTTTCCTAGTCCTCATTTAATTCTAGTGTCTTACTTCTCAAACTATCTCCTATTTATCCCATGTGTGTGTGCATATGTGTATGTATTTATTTGTGTGTGTGTGTGTATGTACCTTTTTGTTTATAATTGCTTGCATATTTTTTCCAAGAGGCTGTGAGTTCTTTGGGGACAGGAACTATTCTAGCCTCTCCAGGGCTTATAGTGTCTGGCACACAGCAGGTACTTAATAAGTAATTGTTGACTACAAAACACCTTTCAACTGACTATTCAGTCAATAACCCTGACAGACTCCTTTCTCTTCATTTCTTGCTAACAAGGTCTTTCTCCTCTATCATTTAAATATAGGCTTTCCACAAATGTCAAAACAAACACTAAAAGTCTATTTATATATATTGCTCTGTCAGTATATCAAAGAGACTGTTCCTTTCTCGTTAAATTAAACAATTACTCTGGCACCATGTAAATAGAAACCAGAAGGCAAGTTTGTAGAAATATATTGAAAATGATGCGTGACTATCCCTAGAAGTTAAGGATAAATTTTGATTTTCTAAGATAATGAGAGATTAGAAACTCCTTGGGGAAACAACAGAAAAATATTAAAGTATATGCTTTGTTTTACTGTTTTGATTTTCTATTTTAATGGTTTTAATCCACTTGGAAGCATATAGGATATTTAAAATACTTTATTGCTACTTAATCTTATCATTACAAACATGAAGTACAACGTCTCTTACTGGTTCCTTTCCATCCATTGCTTCAAGCCACAGCTTCCGATTTGCTTCTGAGAAAGCTTGTAATGTTATAATTCCATGTCTGTTAAAAAAAAGAATTCTTTGCTTATTTTTCCATTTCAATTTATATAAGATATAAAGATTTAAAAGTTTTAAATGTCTGGGTAGATAAACAATCTTGTTCAGTTATGTCAGTGAAATAAAACGATACAGATACTAGAGTAACTGAATTCACAGTAGTATACTATAGTAAGAGAAATCAGTTTGAATTTAGACTCCTCCATAATAACTATAACTAGTATATTCATGTGTTGCCATATATAACATGCATATTCATATATGGGACAAGTCACATAGCCTCTTTGAACCTCATTTGAACCTCTTGGTCATTTACAAAATCAAGGGTTTTTATTGGAGAAACTCTAAGATTCCTTTGTACTCTAAATATAGGATTTTATGAAATTAAGCTGAATGAAAATATTCTGAATTTTAAGGGTTATCTGTCTATTCCTAAAACAAGTCATTCAGTTTTTTTTAAAGAGAGAATGCTGTCTGGAAGGACTAACGCAGTATAGATAAAGATGTTTCATAAGATGTCACTAATTTCCTTGAAAGAAAACAAAGACTGGGTTTTTTTTTTTTCATTGTGGTGAAAGATGGGGAGAGAAAATAAATGTTTATTAATATAAAAGAAAATGTTTTTAAAAAGAAAGAAAACAAAGTTATTTATCACCTAAGCTTTGTCCTAAGTTGATATTGAGCCTTGAAAAATAAACAAAACTACCCCACAAAATAAAGGATGGAAAAATTCTGATGATGAAATAATTACAGAACTGATTTTGGAATATTTGAGTTCACTTAATTCTACCTTTAATTTCATAGACAGGCAATGAAGACATAGAGAAATTAAATATTCAAGGTCACCCTTAAGAGCAGAGGTCTAGCGGTAGAACCCAAGTCTCCTGAGGTAATCTAATACAGTACAGGGTTTTTAAAAATGTACTACAATGAGGTCTCTGGTGTCTATATTAGGCTACAGAGAGAAATATAAGTTTAAGACAAAAGTGCATATGTAAACATACTGATTATCTACTGAAGAAAGAGTCCTGAGTCATTTGTTCCTCTTGTTTTGCTCTATTGCTACTCACCCTTGGGAATGTATCAGAAGGAACAAGCAGAATCAAATATGACATTTCTACATTACATATTCTGCATGTAAGGGAAAGATCTTTACTGAAAGAGAAGGGTCAAATTATATATTTGAAAATAATTTCTGTATTTCAAACCCTTTTAAGCAATAATTCAAAGCAAAATCTGATCAGTACTCTCATGCATACATAAATACAAACAAACATATAGGTAATACAAACATACACAGAAAATGAGTGAGAAGAGGGATGCTTGACTACAAATTAGTGACAATGTTTATATATGTAGCTTCTGGAATTATTCTCATTACTCATAATCTCTGAAGAAAAAAAAATTAATGCTTTCCCTAATTATTCATGATCCAGGCTTTTCCAGACCCTAGTTAGCTATTTGCTGACAAAACTGAAGAAATTCCTATAACCTTCACCAAAAGGAAACTAAAGCTAATTATTTAACTCAAAGTTTTTCCTGGGCTCTTGAAGAAAGCTTTATCTAGATGTACAAATTTTCTACAGCATTAAAATGTAAGATTGGCATGAAGAATGAGATCACTTTTAGGCACTTGCTTCTTATAACCTTCCTACTGCCATTACCACAATTTCACATTTCCAGAATAGGGAAGAAAAGTATAACCACTGATTTCTTAATTCTTGGTGCTCTTGGCTGTTGCCTAAAGCAGGTTAAAAATTCTAACATAATCATTTTTCTCCATATAACAAGAGAGATAACAATGGTCATGTGTAAGCTTCTCATCTCACAAAGCTCTTTGATATTCACATTCCAACAAGAGAATCAGCTAATTGCCTAGTTGCTATTGAAAAGATAATCTTTTTTTCTAAGAAAGTCCAAGATTCCAATTATCCAAAAATGGTTATAAAACTCATTGTAGTCCATTTTAACATTCTGTCCTGGCCAAGAAAGTTTAAATTATGAAAAATCTCTCTTCTTCCTTATTAAACATAAGCAAATTTCAAATATCTGATTCCTGCCTTTCAAAAATTGCTGCATTTTATTAAAAAATCAGGGTCTTCATTTCATAATATTCAATTCTTTAAAGATTTCAGCTTCTTTTTTTCTCATGCAAATTACAAACTCACATTACTGAAAATGAGGGACTTTGGCTTACATAAGCTGAGAGTTGAGTCAATTTTCCTAAGAGAAGAAAATTTCTTTTTGTCCAGAAAATGGATGCTTCTTATAGATGGAAATTCCAAAACCATGTGTATCAGTCCAATCATATCCTTACCTGATCTCAATATCCAAAATTTCTGTAATAAAAATCACAAATACAGAAGAAAAAGGGGGAACAAACCGACCTTGCCAGATAGCTAAAAGATGGTTGGATAAAAAGGAGTAATCTCAAAACATGACTATGTCAAGTCAAAACTTTTCTCAAAATTATAGCTGACAATTGTGACTCCAATATTTAATATTAATAACTGTGATGTCATCTAAACCTTAATGCAGCTTTAGTCAATATGAATCCATTAGAAATTCATGTCTTTCCCTCAAAAAAAAAAGATTTTTCTTAGTAAATAAATATTTAAAAGTTACCTAAAATGAACCTGAGCAGAGTAAAGATGCCTTTTGTCACAATTTTTTAAGAACATATAAATATATTTGGAAGAGTGAGGAGTTCTTGGAACATATTCAGAGATGAGAAACCTGAAGGACGGAGTAAAGGAAGGATTTTTAGGGTAAAGGAGAAGCTAACAGGGTTAGGGTAAAAAAAAGAGGTTGAGAAGGAAAATGGTGAGCAAAACTAAAATGGAGAGATATTCACAAACAGTTATAACTTTGAAGATGAATGGAATGCTACAACAGTTCTCAGTAGTGGCAATCAACTTGAAATTGTAAGGATCCTCATTAATTGGGGAATGGTAGACAAAATTGTAATGTACTGTTATGTTGAAATGATGAGTTCAACGATGTTAGAAAAGCATAGAAAGACTTGCATGAAATGATGAAGAGTGAAATGAGTAGAACCAAGAGAACACTGTATATAATAACAACAATATTGTTTTAAGTGATTTTGAGCAACTAGTTCATTTGATTATAATAAATAGACATATTAAAAATAAAGGACATATGAAAAAAGCTACCTACATTCAGAGAAGGAATGATAAATAGAAGAATGGAAAGAATTTTTACATATATGTTTATATATATTTTCATACATGTATGTATACCCATTTATGTCTAACTGTAGCCATATTTAGGGCAAAGGGAAGGAAAGGAAAAAAGAAAAAATATATAACTTTATTAAATATTTATCTTTTGTAATATAGATTTGCTATATTATATGTAATGTTTTTGTTTCTTTCAAAAACTGAAAATAAAATAAATTTAAAAAATTAATGTAATCAAAATTATCTCATTTTCACATTTCATAAAAAATTTTAGTGTTTTTAAAAAGGTCATGTACTACAATAAAGAGAGCCAGTCGACAAAATGTTGGGAATTCAAAGAATCACTATTAAACAGTTTATTTAACCTCTCACCACCAACCTCTAAGTAACTTTTGAGGAGTCTAAACTGCAGAAAAGTTTCTCTGCTAAGAGTCTATTCCATTATGTCACTGAAATTACAGATCCTGAACAAAACTAACACATATTAAGCCACTACTGGGAACAGAGAACCTTGTATAAAACTTTAAGTGAGACTATATCCAGGGAACTTAAAATCTGGGAAAGGGTAGAATAATTAAACATTAATGCAAAAGGTTAAATGAGCAATAGAAAATGCACTAGAGAATGGTGTCAAATTCAAATAGAAACAAGGTCACATAAAGATTTGAGTGAGTTATTTATAGTGATTAGAAAATTATATTCATTTTTATTGATTTTGTTAAATTTGTCCCAATTACATTTTAATTAGAATTGGGTTGCTAACAGCTGTATTTTGGGTCACATGCAGCCATAGCCTGAATGTTTAACCCCTCTTCACAAAACAAAATATGAATAATGTAAGGTCAGATTCTGGGAAAAAAATTTCTGCAAAAAGTGGCATTTGAACTATAAAGAATATCCACAAATCAAAAAGTAAAGGGATGGCATTCTAGGCAAAGGGCCTAGTCTAAGCAGAGGCACAGAGACTTGGATATTGATAAAAGAGAGATGTTCAGTTTATCTGGTACAGAGAATTTATAGACAGCAATAACCTAAGATAAAAATGGGAAAGGTGTCAAATTCTGGAGGGCTCTGAATATTATATAGAGTTTGAATTTTATGTAGTAGGCATTACGGTTGAATGCTATGAGCATACATAATGAGAAAAATAATTCTGATATCTGGGAAGATAGAGAAAATAGTGAAACATATAAAGAGGCTAAATGTAACAATCCAGATGAACAGATGATTGGTAGGTTAGTTGATTGGTTCTTATCCTCCAGTATCAAAGAAGACAAAAAATGACATATGGCAAAGATATATTACAGTGTGGCCGTGGCTGATGAGACTAATATGAACTCTGAATGCTCTGCCACAGGTCAGGAACAAATAGCCCATGTGAACATCTGGATTGGATTCTCTAAACTTGCACATCTCACATTTCTTTTGAGTTGCTTCAATTCTACCTTGCTCAGAGCATAGCATCCTCACTGATGAGGGCACACCATGCTGGGCAGTCTTGTGCCAGTGTCTCCCATGCTGACAATCAATTCCAAAGTTCTTACAAGAGAACTTGAGAGTGTACTTGTATAGTTTTTTTCCTGACATGGCCTTCCCTCCTGCCTCCCACCTGTGAGTGCTTGCCTTGTGATTTCTTCATAATTCAGTCTTTTTTGGCAAGCAAAAGTTTGGTACTTGAACATGACCAGCCCATCAGAGTTGCATTCTCTGTAATGATGTTTCAATACTTGACAGCTTAACTTGAGAAAGGATTTCACTATCTGGTACCTTAACCTACTAAATAATCTTCAAAATCTTCCCAAGATAATGTAAATGGAAGCGATTCAGTTTCCTGATTTGGTGCTGGTAGTCTCTACAGATTTCAGAGGCATATCACAATGAGGTCAGCACAAAGTCTCTGTAGAACTTCAGTCTGGTACTCAGTCTAATACCTCTTCTCTCCCACATTTGCTTTCAGAACTTCTCAAATACAGAATGAACTCTGACAATATGTGTGTCAATCTCACTGTGTACCTCCATGAAAAGTATACTGCCAAGAAAAGTAAACATCCATATATTAAAAATAGGAAGTCTTATTAAAAAAAGAATTCTGAACAAGTTCTCATTTCTTAGTGATTATATCCAAAAAAAGAATAAATGCTGAATTTAATCCATAAATTACAAAATGATTTTCTCCACAGGATTTAGATAGGATATATACAGGCTATCCCAAAAGTGGACATTGGACATATTTCGACATTTTCTTAGGGATGAGGAGATAGAGGTCCAGCAGAGATTATGAAAATTATCTACATTTATACAGGTATATAGGACAGTCAAGGTTCAATCTCAGATTCTCACATTTAACATTCAAATTTCTTTTCACTACATCATGCAATCTTCTTACTGAAGCAGGAGACTCTATATGCTGTTGTTCTATTCAGCTGGCTGACCATCCAAAATGTAATACTAGCCTAAATAAGTTAATACTGTTAACTCTAATAGAATATGTCAATCCAGACTGAGAAGGCGCAGTGAGTTTTTAAGGTCACTTTATCAAAACACTTAGGTGAAAGAACTAGATGGTGTAGTGGACAATGCTGGGCATGGAGTGAAGAAATACCATTTTTCTGAGTTGGGATCCTGACTCAGACACTTACTAGCTGTGTGACCCTGGGTAAGTCACTTAACCCTGTTTATCTCAATTTCCTCAACTGTAAAATAATTTGGAGAAAAACATGGCAAATATCTCCAGTATCTTTACCAGGAAAATTCCAAATGGAATCAGACTGAAACAATTGAAAAGTAAAAATTCTTTATGCTTTTGCTTTTTATACTGCCAACCCACCAGAAATCTGCCACATAAACAATATTTCTTTAAACATTGCTTCTCCCTCCAATAACCCCCCCCAAAAAATTGTCCAAATTAAAGACTATGTAAAAGTGAAAAAATGATTCATTTTTCCTTAGCATTTTCTGACCTTTAGGAGAAAACCTGGACAAGAACTGCCCACAATTTGGAAGAAGACAAACTACAACAGGAGAAAGAATAGCTATATCTTTGAAATCAAAGAAGTTCAACGCAGAAATTTTTGAATTCATGTGAACATAGTCTATATAATAATTCTGGGATTTTTGTTTTGTTTAGGACTTGTGATTTCATTGGTATTTAGAAATACTGGGGAGGGAATTCCTCTATCATTGCAGGTAAGCAACTTTATGCAACATATAGACATCCATTTCTTAGGGCATTCAGGTTTGGTACCTAGGATCAGGGTCACATAGCCATTATGTGGTTGTAGAAGGACTTGACTTTGACACCAGTTCTCTATTCACTATGTAACACTTACTCTTATAACTAGTACCAGTAAAGAGAAACGGAGGAGTATAAGTATTTATATGTGTCTATATCACAAATATTATCTAATTTGATCCTTGCAACAACCCTGGGAGGTAGGTGCTGTTATCCCCATTATATAGTTGAGGAAACTGAAGCAAAAATGGTTCAGTGACCTGACCAGAGTCACATAGCTAGTATGTGCCTGTAGCTAGATTTGAACTCAGCTCTTCCTGACTCCAGGGTCCAGGTGCACTATCAAGATATACAGTGAAGTAGTCCTATTTCAACTTCTGTTATTGGATTCATATCTCTAGGTTATCATGTTTCAAGTCTGCAAATACAGAAATTTATTAATACATGGAGTTCAGTAAAATGCAATGACTAAATTTTGAAAGTAAGAATTGTGATACAACTTTTTTTTTAGTTTTTTTTGCAAGGCAAATGGGGTTAAGTGGCTTGCCCAAGGCCAAACAGCTAGGTAATTATTAAATGTCTGAGACCGGATTTGAACCCAGGTACTCCTGACTCCAGGGCCAGTGCTTTATCCAATGCACCACCTAGCTGCCCCCATGTGATGCATCATTTGAAGGCATATATTATTGTTAAAGGAAGGTTTCTCAGTCTAAGCTTCTCAATATTAGATAACTGTAACTTCTTCTTCTAAAATGCAGTCACTTAACATTGTCACTCTATTTCAGTTTTGGAAAGTTAGTGTTTTGTGAATGTATATGCTGTAGCACTGAATTGCTTTATTTTCAAAGGGCTTTTGAGTTTTTCTACTATATTACTATAGCACTACTAGTGCTACTACCAATAATAATAATAACGAACATTTCTATGTTGCTTTTAGTTTTGTAAGACACTCTGTATCACAGCAATAAATATTTCTCAGCATGAAATAAACTAAAAAGAAAAGTTCAAACCTTTCAACAACTTCGATGTCAAAGCAGAATCGTTTGTCAATTGAATCAGTCTTTCTTCGGATACAAGATTTTAATTTAAACATCTCTGATGAGCTAGTGACAAGACCATTCTGTTAATAACAACAAAATCACATGTAATTAAAACAATGAAGCAACTTAATTCAACAATCATTTATTAAGCATTCAAACTTATGCTCCTTGTTCTAAATGATATGATGCAAAAACAAAATAAAAAGCTCTTGAGGAAAGGTTTTTTAGAGGAGAAATTTTAGTGGAAAAAGGGAGATGGAGATAAAATTATCATACAAGTCTTTATCTAAAGTCACATGGATGATTATGCAACTTTTTCTTTGATTATGTAACTTTTCCATGGAATCTGGAAAGTCATGGAATATATGGATATAACTTTCATCTTTTATAACAAATAATATCCAGGTAACTTAAAATATCAAATTATTAGTTATAGAGATAAAATGGATTAGATATATTATAATTAATATATAAATATAATAATTCACTTTTATTTATGTACTCATTTTTTTATAAAATAAGAATGCTAAAATTGCTCATAATGTATAAGGTATATAATTTGTAAAAGAATAACTTTTCCCTATGATCATTATGACATGCTTTAGGCTTTTTTTGATATACCATGACTGAATAAATTGTACAATTATTGGGGAAAATGCTATGTTAGTTCATGGAGCTTAGAGCTAGAGAAGTCATTTAGTCATTTAGAAGTCATTTAGAAGTCATTTACAGATGAAGAAACTGAGGCTTTCTTTTACTCACCACTTTTCCACTGGACTTCATCTCTGATATACTCATTGTGAATGTTTTGCTTCCTTTATCATAAGTGCAATAATGTTTAATCCATGTGAAACCAAGAGGTCCTAAAATGAGAGAAGACAAATTAGACCCTGAAAATGATGATATAGAAATCCATGTGTGTATATTGTTTCATGTCATAGAATATATCATTACTTCTTATTCCCATGCCATTGGTTACAAGAATTGGAGAGAATCTAATCAAAGCAGCCTAAACCAGTACAGGATGGCATTAAGATAACTGAGGATAACCTCTACCCTCCTCATATAAACTGGAGACAAATCATGCTTTTAACAACTTCCCTATGTCCACCCCAAGGCCATAACACAGGTATAGTAACAGCAAATGATGCTTCACTATTTCTGAGTCAGGTCAAAAGGGAAAAGGCAATGCATCTTCAAGTTAGTTCTAACAACATCACTATATTGCTGAATGTGTTCAATGATAACAGCCTTGCATTCATAATCTTCAATGTGAATATTGTACAGTAGCTACTATCAACAAAGTTCAAACCATCATCCCATGTGGAAGGTCTGAAACATAGGCATGACATATGTTCTGGGCCCCAGAAGGCTATCCAAATTTTTCCTCCTGGAATCAGATGTAGCAACAAAGCTGGTGATGAATCTTGTTTTACTAAGTTCACAGTATAAGTTCAGCAGGTCTTAACATAGCATAGCTCTTTGTATAATGAGTTATTTGTTCAATGGAAATTTTCAAAAGAATGCTTTTTCTGTTACAATCTTACTTCATCATAAGACATTTATTACATGCCTACTATATTAGAGGCAAAGTGCTAGAGAAACAAAGAAAGGCAAAGATCAACCTTAAGAAATCACCAGTCCAGGGTCAGCTAGGTGGCACAGTAGATAGAGCACTGGTCCTGGAGTCAGGAGGACCTGAGCTCAAATCCAGCCTCAGACACTTAATAATTACCTAGTTGTGTGACCACGGCAAGTCACTCAACCCCATTGCCTTGCAAAAACTAAAAAAAGCAAAAAGAAAACAACCCACCAGTCCAATGGAAGAGGAAAAAGGTAAACAACTCTGAACAAACAAGAAATATATAGCATAAATGGAGACAATCACAGAGGGAAGGCATTAGCATTAAGGGTCATCTAGAAAGAAATACTGTAGAAAGTTATTTTAAGAGATTTAAAGGAATGTTATTTTTTTTGCAATACTGTGCAGAGAAATAGTTAAAGTAAGAAAAAAATTTGTACAATGCTTCTAAAAGAGAAAAGAATTTTACTATAAGAGAATAAAGGGTGAACTTGGGAGTCAGACAGTGTGGGATCTAGCTGCAGTTCTAACTCATTCTATCCATACACTGGATGATAATAACTTCTCTGAGTTGTATGTTCTCCATTGGGAAATGCAGGCAAATCCAGGTCCTTCCTCTCACAAAGTTGTGAGGACCAAATGAGTTCACATATATGAAAATTCTCTGAAAACTAAAAAATTCTATATTATCAAAAGTCACTATTTAAAAAAAATTTCCACAAACCTAGAAATTATCTGGTTCTAGAACTGATAATTGTATACTCTATAAGGTTCTACTGAAAAACTTGAGACATTTTGTATTCCAATGCTGTTAGGGCCAAAGTTCAGTGTTGGAGAGGCATATAATTAATAAAATACAAGCTATTAATATTTTTCTGCTATATTACTGAAACATTACTAATGTCAAACTCAAATTTTAATGTTGGAGGCATGGAACAATATCCACTGAAGAAGAAATGAATGAAACCTATGGAGAACTTGAACAACAATGAATATTTTAAATCATGAAACATAGTCGTCCTTCTGATTTGAAATCTTTAAAATTAACTTTATTAATTTCTTTAAATCAGAGACTAAAGAAAAAAAATCCAAACAAATTCTGTTCATCTTTGTTTAGAATCACTCTTTCAGGATTATTTGTGATTATAAAGGGGTTCCTTACTCTCAGGTAAAAGATAGTCATCCTATCTAACTACTTAGCACAATGCTCTTCTGTCACTGGGAAGAGGCAACTGTTAGGTGACCAGAGCTATACCAAGAACCCTGATAGGTGTAAATGAGACTGAATCTGTTTTCAAAATAGAAGCAAGCATTTTACTAGAGGGCTAGCACTAAAGAAGTCTGCATATTAACAATCAAGAAAAAATGCAAGGGAAGTTTTTCTCCACATTCTGCTAAACATGAGAAAAGTTAAACCTGTGCCATTATGTTCTGTTAGAAGAATAATAAAAGTCATATGTAATCAATCAATAAAATTTTCTTAATCACCTAAAAAGTAGCAGGTATTATGCTAAATACTGAGGCTACAAAAGGAAGCAAAAGATAGCCCTTGCCCGCAAGGAGCTTATAACTTAACAGGGAAGACAAAGGGCAAAGAAATATATACAAAACAAGTCATATACAGAACAAATAAGAAATGATTAATAATGGAAAAGGAATGGGAATTGAGAGAAACTGGCAAAGGCTTCCTGTGTAGAATGTGGGATTTTAACTGGGATTTCAAGGAAGCTGGGGAGGTCAGTACTATCACTTTGGTACTTTGATGAAAGGTATATTTAAAAAAAAACTCTCAACTATTTTGTCAGCATTTTTTTATTGAAGGCAAAAATAACATAAGGGGTGGAAAATAAAAGAAAACCAAACATCTTATCTACCACGAGCAAAATACTGAAACTATTTAATCCAGGAGTTTCATCATCTTTTTATTAATATTCATGGTTTAAAGTTGAAAAGAATTTTAAGAATCTAGATCAGCCTTCTCCTTATATAGATGAGGAAAGCCAGGTTCAGAAATAAAAATAATAACTAGTATTTATAAAGAGCTTTAAATTTTGCAAAACTCTTTACCTGTTGTCTTATACAATCTTTGAACGAACCCTGAGAAGTAGGTTGTTATGATTAACTCCATTTTATATGAAAAAGCCTAGATTGAAAGAGATCAAATGAACTTCTCAGGTGAGAAAGCTCATAAGTGTCTGAGACCAGATTCAACCTCTGAGCCTCCAACTCCAAATCTGATATGATGTCATCTAACTGTACCAAGAAACAATGGGACCTGCCTAAAGTCAAACAAGCAGTATATTGAAAATCAAGAATTTGAAGCTAAACCTTGATTCTAAATTCATGACTGTTCCCACACCATAATAATGCCTTTTGTAGCAGTAGAGTAGTGACTCTATTATTACAATTCATGGAAAAGAAAGAAATCATCATATAGATATCATCTTGCAACTCCTACAGTAATCCAAAAAGGGGTCAGTAGAAGGTTGTTGTTCAATTGTTGTTCAATTGAGTCTCCATGACTCAAGGGGAGTATAGCATGCCATTGTAATATGTTACCTTTTAGCATTTTAATACTATCCATAGGGTTTCCCCTCTGTCCCTCTATCATGTCAGGGCAGTGATCCAGAAGGGTTATGGTGTGAATTGATAGGTACAAATCTACCACAATGGCCTCCCCTGACTCTGAGTAAAATAATCCAAAGCATATGTCCAATTGACAGTATGAATGTAGCAAACTTTGTATACAAAAAAAAAACCCCACACAGAATTATAGCACTGGGAAAGACCTAAAAAAAGTCATTTGGTCTAACTGAATTCCAAAGCATTAATTCCAGCTATAAAATCCTGATGAATCGTTAACCAGCTTCTATCCCAAGACCTTTATAAATAGGAAATTGAGAGAAATGACTATTAATAGCTAATGATTTGGGGGAAATTCAGAGTGCTCCCCCTTTTTTCCTATTTTCAAGATCTCAGTCTTTGAAGGTTGTGCTAACATTCTCTATCAGACTCCACCCAGACTTACAAGGGATTTCTAATTCCATTGATTGAATCCTATTAAATCAAACCTGGGTGGATAGAAGACCCTTTTGTCAAAATTGTCAGAGGCTGAGAGTAGTCTGGGTATATAGAGAGAGTATCTCTGTCCAAGGGTGAGAAGATGCAATTCTCAGATCCTCATTGCAATATTCTTTGATTAATTGTTAACCAATCAGGGCCACACTGGAAAATATTCTTCAAAAGGTTTTCTTTGTCTTCAATTTTGAAAAAGACTCTGACATCAGGAAGGTGATGCCATGACATGCATGTGAATTGGATTAGGGTTAGGGGGTGCTGTGCTAAGGCACCAGTCTCACATTCTCCTCCAGAACCATCTGGGTCCAGTAGCCAAGACTGGATATACCTGGATGCAAGGCAATCACAAGTGTCCTAATAATTGTACAACCTTTGACAGGTATGTAAATTGTGAGTCTGCCACTATGATCATCTTTGACCAAGACAGAAAGGCCAAATGAATATCTGGTTATTAAATAAACATGCTGGCCTATTAATAAAATGACTAAATTACCCAGAAATTATGTCTCTCTATTCTTTTTAATCACCACAGATTTTTTTTCACAAACCCAACAATAGCTGTGTAGGTGTTTCAGAAAGTAAAATTAGGTGTTCATATCTTATTCTTACAACAACTCGTACAGTAACAAATCACTCCAGATATAGGATGGTATAGACAAAGAAGGCAATTTCCACTGAAAAATTAGTTGTCAGACATTTTTAACATACATGAAGTAACTTGCTTTCTCAATGAGGGGGAGTGGGAAGGGAGGAAGGAAAACAATTTGGAACTCAAGGTTTTAGAAGTGAATTTTGAAATTTGTTTTTGCAAGTTAACCTGGGAGAACATTAAAATTTAAATAAAAAAAGAAAAACTAGTTGTAAAAAAGTGGCATTTATCAAGTGATTATGGACTATGTGGCAAAGCAGTTAGGGTATATATATATATATATATACATATGTATATGTATATATATATATATATATATATATATATAAAACTAAGAAGGAAGTTATAAGTATTCAGCTGAGAAATTCCTCTTGTTGTAGCTTTCAGAATTTTTTTCAAGAAATCAAATAACTGTCTTGGTTTCATGATATGTATATCATAATGCCATAATTCTTTTTTCTCCTCATCTCTTGCTCCTGATTTCCCTGAATTCCTTCAAGGCTCAACTAAAATCCCACTTTCCATAAGAATACATTCCCAATACTTCCTAATTCTAGTGCCTTCCCTCTGTTCCTAAATTTCCTATATTCTGTACATGGCTTCCTTGTATATATTTGTTTACTTCTTGTCTCCTCCATTAAAATGTAGGCTGCTTGAGGGCAGAAACTGTCTTTGGCCTCCTTTGGATCTTAAGCACTTACCAGAGTGTCTGGGTGAAAGTAGGTACTTAATAAATTCTCCTTGACTGATTGACTGGTGTGAGATTAAGAGAAGAGTGTCATATACTGTGTATAAGTGGGACAATCTTTGCATTTCCAAGTTGGATAATAGCATTTCTTTTTAAATGAAGTGGTATGTGGAAAATTTAAGGGAATATGAAAATAATAAAGAATATATAAACTTTCTTGAAAATAGATGACTGACCTTGGAATAGTTTGGTTTTTTAAGAACAAATAAAATTAATGAATAGATACCTTCAAAATAAGTGGTCTTTAGTTTTTTCTTTTGCTACTTAATGATGCAAGCACATTTTTCTTTTTTTTCCTCTTAGCTAAATATAAAACAAGAATGTGTAGTATTTTCATTTATAATTTCACTCTTTAGAGGAGTTTGCTGTATCTATTACAATAAATCATATTGACTTTGTAGAATACTTTAGCCCAATCGTGAAATAACACATTCACTCCATTTTTGGTTAAGAAAACTGATTATCTTATGATCCAGATTGTAGGAAAGTGTATATTTAAACAAATTTCATGGATTTTTAATTAGATTCAAAAATTGGAACCTTCTTCCTCCATCATGTTTCCATTTAGGTACCATGAAGCTGAAAGCTTGAAGTCTTCTAGTCATCACTGTGATAAATGATATTATTGCTGGCCAGGTTCCAAAGCCACATGCCAATAAATTTATATGTAAGCATGTTTAAATGGAGAAAAATGTAAAGGAATAAAAACTAGTTTTAGTAATAAGTCTCTAGGGTCATATTTAGTGTCAATACACAAATTCCTCTAGTTTTTAAATTATGGGGTATAAAGTACCTTATAAAACACAAAGGATTATTGTAATCATGTCCTATTTAGACTGTAGCATTTTTATAATTATTTACAGGTTTATAACATTTGTGAATAATTCTGATATATGGGATGTAATACAACAGAATAGAACATTTTATTACAGGAATGTTGAATCTATGGAAACATTTTTAATGCCATTGCTATTCTGAAAGGATATATTTATGAGATAATAATGTTTAGAGACAGTGCGGTATAATGGATGGAGTGCTGGTCTGTGACTTTCAAAAACACAGAAAGAAGAAGGTGAAGAGGTAAAACCACTAAATACATATGTATAGAATAAGTAGGTATTTCATGAAAAGGTGTTATTGCTTCTTTTAACATTCAGTTTAAATTTTTTTATGGTTTATAAGTAGAAAGATAGTTTTATATATTTGATAAAGTCCAACTCAAATCAAGATCTTAATTTAAGTTCTATCCCTGACAGATATTAATTATGGAACTCAGGCAAGTCACATAATGTTTCAGTACCCTAAAAAAATTCTCTTATAAAGAGCAGAGACGGTACTGACCTGTACTGGAATAAACTCTTTTCTATCAATATCATTAGTAACATCTAGGTTGTTTAATAAATTCTTTTTTTTGTTGATATCTGAAATTCAAAAATGTGTGCAACTGCTCTTAATAGTTATTGTACCTATTTTCTCTCGAGTTTGCCTAAGATTGAGCCAGACATATTAAAATCAGAAATTTGTAATCTATAAGAATATTAGTTTTAAAAAGTATCTTTTTAAGCTATACCCAACCAAAATTAGAACAAATTAAATTATCCCCAAGTCAGTAAGTTTGAGATTACTAATAAACTATTTGTTTACATTACTGAAATCTGCTAGAATGTATTACTACTACTATTAATCATCATCATCATCATCATCAACTTTTATTTACCATATACAGTGTTTCAGTACTAGAATTAAAAATAATAAATAAGCATAAACTACTACTTTCCCTCAGGAAGTTTATATTCTACTGGAAGGAAGAAAGAAAAAGGGAATAAACCCTACATAGTTAAATCAACATATCTCAATTCGAAGAAAAGACTAATACTAAAGATAGGTTCGAAGTCTCTAAAGAGGTCTTAAAGGAAGATAAACATTCTTTTTTTTTTTAGGTTTTTTTGCAAGGCAAATGGGGTTAAATGACTTGCCCAAGGCCACACAGCTAGGTAATTATTAAGTGTCTGAGACCAGATTTGAACCCAGGCACTCCTAACTCCAAGGTCAGTGCTTTAGCCACTACTACACCTAGCCTCCCCTAAGATAAACATTCTTAAAAGTCAAAAGAAGGAGTATTCTTCTAGCAGAGATACTTTATGTAAATTTGGAGAGTCAGGAAATGGAATGCAATGTTTTGGGGAACAATGAGTACTCCAATTTTCTTAGAATATACAATGAATGAATGGGAATAATAGAAAAAAAAGGCTGAAAAGGTAGGTTCAGTTGGACTGTGGGAAGCATGACATTCCAGGCTAGGAAGTTTATATTTTACAATAGAAGTAATAAATTCTGGGGGAATGGTGCAAGTGGTATTATATATTAATGAACTAAATATGTGAAGAAATCCAAGATTCAAATGGGTATGTTGCAAATCTATAAAAAAAAGGGAAAAAAAACCCTAATTTTTGTATTGTGGTAAAAAACGAATCAACTGGACAGAAAGAGAAAATGGATTGTGAGCCAGAGAAATATATCACAAATCTGACAAAGAACTACGATCTACCATAATTCTTTCCTGATAAAGGAGCAGCTTATCATTTCTTGATGTGCCATAGTGATCATTTCATCTTTTCAAGAGGTAGAGGAATCAACAAAAGGGATTTTTTAAAAAAATTAGATCTGGGGGCAGCCAGGTGGTACAGTGGATAGAGCATTGACCCTTGGAGTCAGGAGTACCCAAGTTCAAATTCGGCCTCAGACACTTAATAATTACCTAGCTGTGTGGCCTTGGGCAAACAACTAAACCCTGTTTGCCTTGCCAAAAAAAAACCCTAAAAAAAAAAGATAAGTTCTCATGCACTAAAATTCTAGGAGGGATAATGCATGGAGGGTGGTAAGGAAAGTGTCAAAAATGAAACTGAACATGCAAAGATAATCTATTCCCACAAGGTTGGAAAGAGATTAGTTATCTAAAGCTATGAATGTAGAAACAGGAAACTCAGCAGTTTATTTTTTTGAAAGTTAGGTAGAGAAGATGCAAGTAAATGTAGGTAACAGACTATGATCACTGAACATGCAAATCTATTTTATATTCGCATTTCATATATGCATACATATACACATATAGAGACACATAGAGAGCAACTAGATGGAGACAGAGTCCTGGACTTGGATTCAGAAAGACTCATTTTCATTAGTTCAAATCTGACCTCAGACATTTATTCACTGTATGATTTGGAAAAGTTATATTTACCTTGTTTGCCTCAGGTCCTCATCTGTTAAAATGAGTTGGAGAAGGAAATAGCAAACCATTATCAAGAAATTATCAAAAAATCCCCAAACACAGTCACAAAGAGTTGGATATGACTGAAATGAAGCAATACATATGACTACCTGTATGTATGCAAATATATGTAAATATATATTTACATGTATTTGAATTAGATGTATTTAGGTATTTGAGCAGATCCACTTGCTTATTCTAAAGTTATCTTAAATGTCATTTCTATTTTGTTATACAGCTTGCAATTAAAAACTAAATCCACTGTTTTAGTACTCATTAGAAATGTTACTAGAAACACTATTGTACTATTAGAAACCAGGAGGGATGGGAATTCAGGAAAGCCTGGAGGGATTTGCATGAACCCATGCTGAGCGAGATGAGAAGAAAAACACTGTACACCCTAACAGCAACATGAGGGCGATGATCATCAACCTTGATGGACTCACTCATTCCATCAGGGCAACAATCAGGGATAATTTTGGGCCGTCTGCAATGGAGAATACCATATGAATCCAGTTAAAGAACTGTGGGGTTTGAAGTTCAAGGACTATTCCCTTTAATTTAGGGAAAAAACCTGATATCTTATTGTCTGATCTTGTTATGTCTTATACTTTATGTTTCTTCCTTAAGGATATAATTTCTCTCTCATCACACTCAATTTGGATCAATGCACAACATGGAAACAAAGTAAAGACTGACAGATTGCTTTCTGTGGTGGGTGGGGAAGTAAGACTGGGGGAAAAAATTTTAAAACTCAAAATAAATAAAATCTTTAATAAAAAAAAGAAATGTTCCTAGAAACACTATTCCAATCTATATAGGTAAGGCCTAACTCTTCAGCACTTCTAGAGTATTCAAAATTGTTAATCAGTTTTCTTTCATATGTGGCCACTGAAATAAGCATTAAAAAAATAAGTTGCATTAATGGTTTGTATGAGTGATAGATTTCTGCACAATGTCTTGTATGTTTAGATATTCAAATTAGATGAATAAAATAATTTAAAAACTAAATTAACCATTTTCTATCAGATTTTTCCCTTCACTACATAAACAAAATTTTAGTTGCCAAATCCAAAGGATGTTACTCCAATTAAAAGTCTTCTATGAGCTAACACACCCTATCCTCAGGTAGGACTATATTTTCTCCTAGTGGGAAATGTTTCTAAGGTAAGTATGAGTTGTGGTGACTTTTGTTCAGAAGGGCATAAGAATTTCAATAAATCAAAAATTCTTTTAGAAGAATTAGAAGAGGGAAGGAAGCAAGATTAGGGGAAAAATTGTGAAATACAAAATAAATAAAATCTTTAAAAAAAAAGAATTAGAAGAGATGGACCCAAAATACTGATGAAATTTCTCTACTTCATGCTTAGTCCATGTTTACTTGAGGAATTTAAAATTTTTTAGCATTAACCTAAACATAATAAAAATTAATAAAATGGTTACACCTTTTGGAACTTTGCAGGTAGTTAATTTTATAACCAATAATGTTCTACATAACATAATGACAACTGTTAATAAGGTATGCCCCCCATGAGTTATCAAATCTGCAAGAGAACAGTAGTTGAGGTTGAGATCATTAGTGCAGTGGAAGGACGAGGCTCATATGGGGCTGTTATTGTTTAGGATATATATCAGCCAGTAAGCTAAACTAGGCAACCAGAAGCTAAGCAATGGCAAGGCAGGTTTACAGTCTTAGGAATAAAAGCTTCAGGACTGACTAGGTAACTCATAAAAGAGCAGGCATATATGTTAGACAACTCAAAGATTCTGATAAGAACTTGGACAATAGATATGAGACTTCAGGTGAAGCCAAGACAAGTGAGAGACAAACTTGGGAAAAAACAGCTAGATTGCAAAGTCTGAGTGCTATTTTTCTTCCTGATAATGATGAACACTGACACGCTGTTTGAGATTAGTGCTTATGTCCTTGAATGAATGTGGCAAAGAATAAATCCATTTTAGAGCTTAAACTTAGTAGCTAAATCTTCATTTAAAAGTTCATATAAAGTAAAAATAAAAGTCTGTCTCCAGATAAATCATTTTGCACTCAAATAATTGTGAGCCCTCCTAATAGGGTCCATTTAATATAATTCTATATCTAGTCATTTTTCAGATATAAAATTGACTAGCTATTTGGTGCAAAGTTGGCACTCTGAAGTCTGAATAGAAGGTTAGGAAATAAATGTCAAGAATAGCTGAGTATCTGTAATTGGTTCTCACTCAGATTCTTTGTCACATACAGGTTAATAAAACTCCATCTCAAGTTTTATAGGCAAGGCTCTATCTCCACAGCATGTCACTGTGCCCAGTTGATTGCATAATTCTGCCATTTGCCCTGGTACTCCACCTATACCCTTATTTTTTCAACTCTTGCTCTGAGAATAGTATGTGAATCAATTCTGCTATTAATTTTACAAAGGGAATGACAACCTAATTCTACCATGCTTTACTCAATACCATGCGATTCTCCAAAGCAAAATTCCCTTCCCTGATATGTAGTCCCCTTTATGATTTTAACCTTATTAGAATATAGGCTCCATGAAGGCAAGTATTGTCTCACTTTATATTTGTGTCACTAGCATATTAAAGCTTAAAAGATGCTATAGCATTAAGTGATTTCAAGCTCTCCCTTTCAAGATGTTACTAACATGGTCAGCAGTTAATGCAACTATTATTAAACAGAAAGTTTTTATTTATTTTTCTTTCTTCTACTGGTCAATTGTAAGATTTGACTCACGTTTTTCTTGTACATAAAGATACCCTTCCATTGTCCACTGACTTGGAGGACGGTAATCTTGATTTGCAGATTTCATTCTCTGCATTAATCTCTCTACTTCTTGCCGAGTGCTTTCAAAATTATTTCTTGTCTGAAATAGAAGAATCAATTTGAAAGTTCATTTAGAAGTTAGCATATAAACAAGAGTCAAGAATCTTCAGTTGGAGTTCAGCTTTCATTTCATACAGTCTATGTGGCAATTACCAAACAGAAATATCAATGATTCCTATAGTTGCAAAGATACAACACATGTTAAAAGAATTTGGAGTAGAATTTAACATATTAAGAGTTCATCTCTGTATCTAATCTTAATATACCCATATCTATCTTTCTTCATGTGCCAATATCATTTCTGTTTTACACTTCTCTTTTTTTCCCAGTATTTCTCCATTTTTTTATACCTTCTCTCCTCTGTCTCTCTCTGCATCTGTCTCTCTGTCTTTGTCTCTCTTTCTCTGTCTCTGTCTCTCCTTAGGTTCTAGTCTCCCATATGCCATTCCACTGTATCCCTTAACTAGTTGTAATTCTGTTTTGGAATTATTTGAAATATTTATTCTAAATTAAAATGAAGATTTAATGGAAAATTTTCCTAAGTATTCTTGAGTTATGCTTACACATTCACAAATTGTTCCCTCCTTCATTTCTCATTCCAAGGTCTTAGTGTAAGTCAATGGCGTTAGATAAGGGGGAAAAAATCCTTCTTTGAAATTTATATACTATCTTTGAGACAGTAAAATTTGAGTTGATTTCTTAAAAAAATGAATATTGAATTTCTTTCTACAAATACTACTTTTGTTAGTAACAAACTAACTTCTCTATTAACTACAAAGCCCTGAAAATGTTTCTAAATTCAATTCTTGTTTGGGTAACTCATTTACTATAAATTTACAACTCATGTTAAGGCAAATTTCCAGTGGCTGGTGATTGTAAAATGACTTCAGAATAGAGACATAAATGGCAGCTATGTGGCTGAATAGATAGAGTACTGGACCTGAAGTTGATAAGTTCAGATTTGGCCTCAGACAACTACTACTGACCGTGGGTAAGTTATTTAGTCTCTCTGTGCCTCAGTTTTCTCATCTGCAAAATGAAGACTATAATAGTATTACCTACCTTCAATATGAAAACAAAATGGTTTAAATGGTTTGCTAGAAAGTAGCTCTATTGAATAAAAGATTCATTTAGTTATAACATGGCATTAATATAGAGAAGCTTACATTCTGTAAATTGAACTGCAACTGTTGCTTGTAGGGTGCAAATTCCTGAGCCAGTTCATATCCTTCATGGTAAAAGGTGAATAATCCCTGAAGGAAGGACAAAAGCTGTAAAAGAAAGGTATGATGAGAACAGTGAAAATATCAATGGCTAAAATGCCCACAATCTGAGACCCAAAGATTCCTAAGCCAAGTATAAGGAGAAGAATAAAAAAGAACAGTCCTGCATATACCAAAATTATTTTTAGCAATGCTTTTTGTAGTAAAGAGCAGCAAAATAGATGTCCACTGATTAGAGAATGGCTAATCAGTTAGGGACTATAGATATTACACTGCAGTAAGGATTGATGTCTATGAAGAATTCATAGAAGCAAAGAAAGAAAAACATGAACCACTTCAAACAGAAGTAAGCAAAACCAAGAAAACAGCATTTATCGAAAAATAGTGTAAATAAATGAAAAGAATAATAACCAATACCCAAACTGAATATGTCAAATAAGTCAATAAGAAATTATTAAGTGCTTATTGTATGAAAATATAAAGAGCAAATGTGGGCAAAGATAATGAGAAGGTATTATTCTACTTGTTTTTGTGTTTATTTTTTTAAAATTGGGTGGTTGTTTTTTTTGCCAGACAATAGGATTAAATGACTTGCCCAAGGTCACACTGCTAAGCAATTATTAACTGTCTGAGGCCAAATTTGAACTCAGGTTCTCCTGATTCCTGGACCGGTGCTCTATTCACTGTGCCACCTAGCTGTCCCCTTTGTTTTTGTTTTTTATACAGAAATAGGAATCCTTGGGTGTGGAACACTGACTATAATGTTAGATTTGATTCATTATTGGTTAGCTTTGGTAAACTGAACTGGAAAGAGGAAGGTTAAATTGAGAAACACATAAACTGTAAAAGCAAAATATATCAATTTACTTTTTAAAGGAAATGCCAATTCTCTTGTGTCAATGGAAAGTTGTCCCCTTACATGAGAGACCATGTGTATGAATCTGTGGCTACTAGAAACTGATTTTCACCCTTTTTCGATGACAGTGGCTATGTTACTTATTTTACCTTAGTACTAGGACTATTATCAGGATACTCATAGGATAATTACACTTGACTGAACCTAAATGCCCAATTAAATTAAAGCTCACTCCCTAATAATAAACATATTTTAGGATTTCTGTCTTATATAATGTTGGTTTAGATGTTTATTTTGCCTTAAAATGAAGGTAAAATATTCATGCACTCTTTAAGTCTGCCAACTGGCTTTTATCTTGTACTGTCACTGAAGACATTCTTTAGTCTGTCTCTTTACAATGCTTTTTCTGCCATGCCAAGATCATACTCCTTCCTCATCTCCATTTATAACAGTCCCTAGTTTTTCCAAAGTTCAGCTCAACCATTATCTTTCCAATGAGGTCTCTATTGATTCTCTCCACAACTGCAAGTGTTTTCTCCCTATCCCCCAAATTCCCTTGAATTCCATATATATATATATATATAACATATATATATATATATGAATATATATATATATATATATATGTATGTATATATATATTTTTTTCATAAGAAAATCAAGGTAGTATAATAGCAAGAGTCCAATAATGTCTCCAACCCATACTGGTTATGTGACCCTGAGCAAGTCAGTCAATTTTTCAATGTTCTAGGTAACTCTCTAGAAAAATTGTAAATTACAAAGAAGATGCAAACTTGCCAACTTGCCATGGTAGAAGGTGCTTTCTTACCTAAGTGTTACCTAAACCAATGAAATGACAGGTCCAATCCCTATTTCTATCTTTATTATATCTATACTTCTATACATACATGTTATCTCCCTCTATAAAATGTGAGTTGACTCCCTGAAATGGTAGATGATATCTGGAGGATTTGTGATAAACCTGAACAAGAATATGGAGATATAGAAGATTTTAATCTGCATTCAATAGGGGGAGTAGCTAGCCACTAAAGAAATCACAATCTAAATTGCAAGACTTTTTTTCAATTTTTATAATAAATATGCTGTTACCTATTGAAGGATGACATTAGTATCTTTCTAGAAAAAATTTGGAGTCAATCCTGCTGCTGACTCTCAAAATTCAATCACCTACCAACTTCTTTTAATCCTACCTTCATGATGCAACTCCACATATTAATATCCTTAGCCTATATATATATATATATATATATATATATATATATATATACATACATCCTTTAGAATGGAGGAAGGGGTTGAAACATCTTTCTTGTACATAGTTATGTGGTAAATGAAACAAATCAGTTTTCTCATACAGAATGAATCCTGTCATTTCATTCTTCTTCAGGAAAATAACAAACTTCATGCTTTAATTGATATCTTATAATTTCTAAGAAATAAATATTGATTCAACTTCAATTTACAAAAAAAATTCTGCTTTTTTCTTTTAGAGGTTGTCAACTATTCAAAAACTATTTTGGTTATCAGGAGGGGAATAGTTTTAACTGCTTGTTTAGTTTCTTTAAAAGTTTTATATTTTTATTGATGGTTTTTCTCCTCTTACCTGGCTCTTACAGAAGTATAATTATCCAAATTGAGTAGAATTGCATTACTTTTGGGTAATATGTTAAATGTTGCATTCCATTAAGGATTTTGCATTGCTCAATACATGCAAGTTTACAGTTACTACTAAACATTAACTATAATATAATTAAGACAACATTCCTTTTTATGTAAACAAGTTTGTCAAAATATACTCACACAAAACATATTTTACCTAGATCCACAAATTGTAGCCTCTATAAATTAAATTGTTGCTTTGAAATATAATTTGATTAAAAACAATTCATAAAATAACCTATAATGCTACAGATGGATTAAACAATAAGACCAGAGCATACATTCAATATGTACTTGCTAGGTATATTCCTGAAATATTCTTTGTAGTTTTCTCAAGTTCTAATACACAATTCCCAACTCCATCTAAGTATGTAGTCAGAGATATTACTATAGTGTCCTCTGAGACAGAAATGAAAATATTAGAGAATGTTTTGAAGAAAACCTAGAAGAAAACTTTTCATCAAAACACCAATTGTCCTGAGACAAAATATTTCTTTTTCATTTGAAAGTTGAATAGATGAGAAGAAGCAAAGAAAGATAATATTGTAGCAGTGGAAAAAACCCACAAAAAACTAGAAATTCTTATTAATGGTAATCTATCATCTTTTGCTTCTCTAGACTTGGACTTTTTGGGACACATTAGAGTTCTCCAAATGCAGATGCATTTTTCTGAGAGTATATAGTAGTATAGAATAAATGATGTTTCCTTTTCTTCAGGTACTTTTGGAATTCTGTTTCTGACATCCATTTGGAAGGTCCAGGTTACACATGCTGGTCAATAACTATATGTTGTCTCATAAAATAATTAATAAGGAATATTGATGTAAATTTCTTTAAACACACTCCCCCATATGTTTTAACCTTAAATTTACATCCCAGGAATGACATGACTTTAAGCACTTATTAATTGTGTGACTCTGAGTCAATCACTGAAAGTCTTTCAGGTTCGGATTCTTCAACTATAAAATGAGAAAAAGAATAGTAACACCTACTTCGTAGATTTTTCGTGTGAATCAAATGAATTAATATATTTAAAGAATTTATATAAATGTTAGGTGCTGTTATTGACCTTATTGTTATTTTTGTTATTCATTACTCCATTTTAGCAGATAAGTAACTGAAAAAAACTAGACAGTTTGCATATTTCAATTTGAGTTGATTCAATTTTTTTAATTAAATTTATACAGAAGGGATTGACCAAGAATTTAGCTAGATGCAAAGCAAATTTAAAAATACTAATAAAGACATAAGAACGCTCATATTGCAGAAGGGATGGGTTTGTGTGATATATATCAGTTTTCTAGCTCATGAAGTTTACAAAATAACTGCCACAAGATGGCAGCAAAGTAAAACGTTTAGTGGCTCATTTTATCCTTCATTGATGAAACTAAATAGGACCAAGTGATAATCTTGGCATTGACGTTATCCAAAACAAGGCTCATAATATCTCTTAAATTACAATAACACTGTGTCTTTGAATTTCCTCCCCCAAAAGAGTGAACTGTCATTTTTTTCAACCAGGAAAAGTCATTAACATCAAATTACAAGGTTAAATGGAAAGATCAATTATAGTAGCTAGCTGGGTCAATAGATGCAGCACCAAACCTGGAGTTAGGAAGAGCTGAGTGTAAATAGGACCTCAAACACTTATTAGCCCTGTGGTTATGGCAAGTCACTTAATCTCTATCTGCCTCATCTGTAAAATGAAGAAAATAACAGCACCTAGCTCAGAGGATTGTTGTGAGGATAAAATGACATTTGTAAAAAGTCGTGCAAATTTTAAAGTGTTATATAAATAGAAGTTATTATAATTGGATTCAACTTCTGATTAATATTGCAATTAGAGAGAAATTCAATAAATATGTATTAATCACTTATAAAGTACAAAGTACTGTGGTAGATTGTTTTTGGAGGGAAATTTTTTTTTGGGGGGTGAAGAGTTTAGCAGAAACTCTCCAGATAACTGTGACAGTTACAGAAACGGACAAATGTATAAGTAACAAGTCAAAATGCTGGTTCCTCCCATGAATATTATAATGGAGTAGTTGCACACTTTGCCTACTATTTATAACTTCTGATTTTTTTAATTTAAAATTCTCAATTACATTAAAACAATGATTTTTTTCTTCCTTTCATAATTTATTCTGCATTCCTCTCAAAAAGTAAATTATAAAATTGATACACAATATATGATATAATATTTATATTAATAATTACATTCATTTCAAATCCTATTGAGAAAGATGTTACCTTACTCTGTCTGATGTACTCTATGTTCTAGTCAATCCAAATTACTTGCTATTCCATAGACAAGATAGTCTATCTCCTTCCTTTACATAAGCTTGTCCCAATTACCTGACATGTTCTTTCTCTCCATCTGACTCTTAAAACCTTGACTTCAAAGTTCAATTCTTCCTGAAGAAAGTCTTTATCCCATTTGTTAGTATTCTCCCAACTAAATATTTTTATTTACTAATATCTATTGTGATAGTATATTATCTTATGATGAAAACAATTTATGATCTATACCTCCAGGTACTAAAAAAGTCATTATGAAATAGTTAAAACTTGGCTGATGTTCATATTTTAAACTGTATGGGTATTTTTAGCAGTTTGTGAGCTACTATAATCTAAGAGGGCAAAGTACTCACTTCAGTCACTCTTTAAGTGTAGGGGGTAAAATCTGGGGGTGAGGTAGAGAGAATTTAATGGGCTTTGTAGGAAAAAACATACCAAGTGAACAGGAGGAAGATTAAATATTAGCACATTAAAGGACAGAGAAGTTAAATATAATGACATTAAGTGCAACCAGGGTAAGGAATTAAATTATCAGGTTACCTGGTATCAAAGCATCAATATAGCAGCCCTAAACTGAGCTTGGTAGGGGCTCAATTCTATTTTGGGGAGAGCAATAGCAAATTCAGTTGACAAAAATAAACTAAATAAGAGATTGAAAAATGGAAGTGAATAGATCAGGACAGAAAAATATAAAATAAAACCCATTGCATTGAAAGTTCTAAAATTACAGAATGGTATGGTAGAAAAATAAAGCACAAACTGGGAAGAAAACGGAGACCTGGGTCCTTAATCTCAGCTCTCCCACTAACTAGTTATGTGTTCTCAGACAAATCACTTAACCTTTTTGGGCCTCACCCTCCCTCTGAGAAAAATGAGAGAGCAAGTACTTGAACTGTAAGGATCATTACATTTCTGACAGCTTACACTGCTTAAGAGTTTTACCAAGCCTAAAGTCAGAAATGATGGTGAGGAGTCAAGTATGATCAGTTATGTCAAGGGAACAAAAAGATCAAAGGAGCAAAGATTCAAGAAAAATCATAGCTCAACACTGAAAAAGTGACAGAATCTTTGAGAAGAACTGTTCAGTAGAGTTAGGAAAGAAAAGATGAAATCAAAACAAACAATTTGAGGATGGATGCTATGGTTAAGAAGTAGCAAGACTAATGGAGGAAGTGATCAAATCATACCCTTAGGTCCAACACAAATTTAAACTATCTAATCTCAACTGGACCTTCACTACAGAAAGGTAATCCTTTCATACAGGAGTTGTTCCAAACTTTCTCTTTTCCTTTCACATCTCCCATACCACACCACATCATACCCTCCACTTTGACAGAAAAGAGAATTATTAACTTTTATCTTATTGAGAAGTGGAGACCATTTGCAATGAATTCTTCCTTTGCTTGAAGAAGAAGATGATTTTTAATTCAATTCACTTCAAACTTTTATTTTTGGCAAATAGATCATGTTCATTTCCCTCCAAATATTCCTGAACATATTGACTCAATTGGTGAATCTAAAAGTGATAACCCAAATTTGTGAGCCTTGGAAACATACAATGCTTTGGGAAATAATTTTTGCTGTTCCATTAAAATATAATAAATAGAACAAATGTATTAAAAAGGATAAATAAGACACATGTGAACATGTTTTTTTTTAAAAAGGGAATAAAGCATGTAACCTAAGAACTCTGAATAAAATTATGATTTTAAAACTATTTTAAGAACATTGATTAGTTCACAATGTAATCTATATCAAATTGCTTGCCTTTTCAAGACAGAGAAATGGAACTCAAAACTTAAAAAAAGTAGAAAAAAATTTTACATGAAATTGAGAAATATATCCTGGAAAAGTATATACTGAGAAAAAAGAACTCATTAAAATTTTATTGAATATACACCTTTCCTCTTTCCCAAATGCCTACAAAACTAATATTTTCTTAAGATAGTCAAATTTTAGCTAAATTCAATGTTATCTTAATACCATTCTGTTAAGTTCATGTATAGAATGAGGAAGAGAAACTTCATTAGAATAGAAAGAACTAACACTTTGTTTTAATTGAAGGAATATATAGTTAAATGAAACAGATGTTGTTTATCTGAAAGTGAAGAACATATTTCTTATGCAAAGTAGCATCCTTTCATAATATATCATCCTTGAAACTGACAGTCTCATCTACATGTAAGCGCATGTGTCATTCACATTTTTTCTACTTTGGGGTCAACCAAGATAGGTCAAAGATTTTACCAATGTATCATCAGTACACAACAAAACGATCTTGAGAACAAAATGCTAACAAAATTATCTTTAAAATGTAATATATAAATGATAATAATAAGAACAGCATTTTTCTGATGTGTTAAATTCTCAGATTTATTGATCCTTAAATTTTTTTTAAGCCAATATAGTCTTCAGTTGCTTACATAAAGCATTCTACATTTCTTGAGGTCAATTTATTTGTTTTCACATTATAAATAAAGATATTTTCTTAAGGTTAAGATACGAGTATTATTTACATGTCTTTCATTATCTTCAAAACTGGGTATAAAATCAAGCATGCAGAGAAACTACAAGACTAGAAATGAGACTGAGTTGCCAGAGTCTTCAATTTGGTCAGATATACTAATAGGAAAATTCAGCAGCCAGGAAAAGATTTTGAAAAAAAATTAACAAAAATTTTAAAGATTCAGAAAAATACAGACCTACATTTTTCTGGGAGGAATGGTTTTAAGATAGCTAGCAGGGGAAGAACCAATTAGTTTCCCTGTAGAGTTTCAATTCTGAACTCCCTTATCTTTCCCAGGGGAGAGTTCAGAATGGAGTACTCCATCAAGATCTCCAAAATACCAGTGCCTAGATGCCTTTCCAGTCTCTAATCCACTCCCACTCCTGTGGCACCTAAGCAAGACAAGACTCTGGTGTTCAAGAACACCAGGTGAAGATAATTTACAGTATTTCTATACACAATGGGTCTCATCATTTCCCTATGACATTCATTTTGTAGACTGATTGAGGGGAAAAGTCATGGTCAAATTTCTAAGAAAAATTCTTCCTGCTCCAAAGAGAAGATGGATAAACAAAAGTCACTTAACCTCTTTCAATCTTACTTTCCTTATCTGTACAATGGGAATATATAATGCTTAGATTGACTTTCCTCACAAGATTATTGAGCAGTTACTTTTTAAACTATAAATCAATGTATTTTTGTGATCCATTATCATAGAACCACAGAAGTTAGGGCCTATTATCCTAGAATAGCCTCAAGGGCATTCAATTACAGTTCATAACTCCAAAATGTGATGGCCTGAAATGGATAAAAATTTCCAAAGAGGGTTTGATCAGGTCCTGCTTTTTCCTGCTTCTCTTAATAGAATTCAAGATTTCTTTAGCTTTTTTTCCCCTTAACATAGTATAATGTTAATCAATATTGATCTTATAATCAACTAAAACTTCCATATCTTTTATCAAACTCTAATCTATTATCAAGAAAGAACAGAAGCAAACTTTCCCTACACATTTAATTGTTATTTCCAATGTGATGATTTTTCTTTTATTCACTCTATCCAATCCTACTAGTAATTTTCTTGTTTTCTATAACCTTCTCCAGAAAAAGGGTGAGTTAATGACATAGTATAAAACTTAAATATTTGAAAGTAATATTTTTAAAAATATAAATGTTATATATTTCATCATATCAAATATACTATATATATTTCCTTGGTGGAAATGTCTAAAAATATGTAGTATGAGAAGAGTATGCATCTAATGTCTGAAAATATGATTTGTGAATTACCTTGCATTTTCTTTATTTATTGATATTTCTAATAACATGGAATTTGAAATCTAATTTCCCTTCTCATTCCCATCTCACTCCAACCATTTTTCCCTCCTCAACCTCCTTGTATTCTATACTATTATAAACTATATTTAAGAATGTTGAAAGGAACAATAGAAGATTTATTGTATTGTCATATACTACATAGATGTAGTAGGATGGTAAATGTGGAGGAAAATGTTAAGCATAAAGTAAAAATGTAGAAATAACCACTTTATCTCACATTTGCTTAGAAATTGAATTGACTTCATAAGAAAATTATGGAGATCACTAACACTCATAAAATCAAGTAATGGGGCACAGTGGATAGAGCACTGACCCTGAAGTCAGGAAGACTTAAGTTCAAATTTAGCTTCAGAAATTTACTATGATCATGGGCAAGTCACTGAACCCTGTTGGTTTCAGTTTCCTCATCTGTCAAATGAGCTGGAGAAGGAAATGGCAAACCACTTTCAATATCTTTGATAGGAAAACTCAAATGGGGTCACAAAGAGATAGACATGGCTGAAAAATAGCTAAATAACAAGAAAACACTCACAGATGCACATTTTTAATATATGAAAAACAAGTTGCATCCTTTGTGCATGGATGCATATGTGTATACACACACACACACATAAACATTGCATAAGCAATCTTCCTTCCACTTAAGTATTTAAAATCCCACCTGTGAAAGTTACATTAGATGACAATTATTCAATTCAATTCATAGAATCATAGATCTAAAATTGGATGGGTCTTTGGGTCATTTAGTACAGTTGTCTCATTTTACAGATTATTAAATAGAAATCTGAGTTTTTAATTGATTTGCTTAAGTCAGCATTGCATGGGTAGTAAGTGACAGAGCCAGTTTCCCATTCTATTCATCTGGAGGTTACTAAATGCAAAGCAATGTGCTAAGAATTAGGAATATCAAATAAATAAATAAAAAACTAAACAAAAACTGTCTTCAAGGAGTTTTTAATGTTCAAAGATTGCATTTTGGGAAAAATAACTACTTTCAATTTAAGTATAGATTCTATAATAAAGAAGGAAGACTGGAGCTCTTACCGGTTCAACAAATTCAAATTTTTTCTTTTCTTGAACTTCTTGTATTTTAAAGACATATTCAAGTGATGCTTCATAGAAATTTTGATGTTCTCGGTCAATTTGTGTATCTGCCTGTGGAAGAAAACAGAAAGACACAAATAGGAATCACTAATGGCTATATTCTATAAGGATGCAGAATAGCAAAGTATCCAGTAATTAAGAGTTTATTATATACACCATTAAGATAGGCAAAGAATGATGTTTGTTATTAAAGTTAAACAAAGAAAAAGAAAAGCTACATTTGTGATCTATCCTATCTGGTTTTCTCCTCCTCACAGAGTATACTTTAACTCTTCCCTCTGTACATTTGACTGCATTGTCTCTCAGGCCTGAAATGCATTTCTTTTTCATCTCCACCTCAAATTATCTTTCTCTTCTCATTTTTTTTTTTTTGGCAAGGCAGTGGGGTTAAGTGACTTGCCCAAGGTCACACAGCTAGGTAAGTATATGAGACCAAATTTGAACTCAGGTCCTCCTGACTCCAGGGCCAGTACTCTATATACTGTACCACCTAGCTGCCCCCTCCCTTCTTCTTTAATACACAGATAATGCATCACCTTCTACCTGAAAGCCATTTTTGATCTCCCTGACTGCTAGAGCCCTCCTTCACTCCATATGTAATATTTAAGTACTATGTAGTTTTTTCTTTATTTTTATTCAGTATATATTCATATATGTACTTCTCTATCAGAAGATAACTTCCATGTTAATGGGAGTTACACTTTTTGCATTTACATTTATAGTACCTAGAACATAAAAGATGATTAATAAAAAGTTTGGTGATGGGGCTGTCTGCAATGGAGAATACCATCTGTATCCAGAGAAAGAACTGTATAGTTTGAAGAAAGACCAAGGACTATTAGCTTTAATTTAGAAAAAAAAAAACCTGATATCTTTTTGTCTGATCTTGCTGGCTCTTATACTTTATGTTTCTTCCTTAAGGATATGATTTCTCTCTCATCAAATGCAATTTGGATCAATATATACCATGAAAACAATGTAAAGACTGCCAAACTGACTTCTGGGAGGTGGGGGAAGGGAGGCTGGATTAGGGGGAAAATTGTATAAATAAAAATAAATAAAATCTTTAAAAAAATTTAAATTTGTTTAGAAGTTTGTTGATTTCTCTTTGTGTGAGAGAAACTCAAGGGTCCTCAAAGCTCAATATCTTGTAGGAGAAAGAAAGTATATGCAAACGTAGTTAGACAGAAGGTCAAATTGTAATAAACAAAGAGGTGGCACTTGATTTCAAAACTTATTATGGGACAAAAGCAAGGTTTGTATCTGAAGCCTTGAATGATTATGGATTCTGAATGAATCTTGTTTCAAAAGTGCAATGCATTTTTCTTCTGGGATAAAATAAGGGTTTTCTTACATAATTCTAGTAACTGAGAAAGTATTCTTCAGATAATCATTTTCTTTCTATCTTTATTCATTTTGTTTAAATTTTATCTTTTCCTTCTTTTCCAAGAATCAAACTGGTTCTTCTGGGAACTATGAACTATATTTGGTTCAGTAGAGAAACACCACATTCAATCTCTGCACAGTTTTAACACAGGTTATTAGCAGCTGGGGTTAATGGAAAGTGGATAAAAAGCCACCATCTCCTGCTGAGTTAGTCTAAGCAATAAGCAACAGTAATGCAGAAAGCAAAACCTTAGCCAATTTTTAGGATGCTTCTTCAACAAAAGCAAAGTAAAATTAGTTATAAAATTTTGAGTATCAAATAATCATTTACTATACTTTAAAAACCATTTCTTCAATAAAAGTTATAGCATGGAATTATAGAATGTCTTAAATGATTTTAAAAGGTGAATATTTTTCCTTACACTATCCATATAAACAATTTGGAGAGTAAAAGAGAAAATAAATCAGGACCATGATCAATCTTCTAATCCTTCTATCTTTCCCAAATGGCTTATGTTTAAGGAGGAATAGAAGCAACACATTAAAACTTTTCCCATTCAGAATAATTTTTAATAACTTTAGCAGAACAGTTATTTATAAGTCTGAATTATCAAAATGTAAAGTAGAAACAGTTGATTTGTGAATAATTGATACTACATTAGAATCATTTTCTCTTATCTGTCATTTTTAATGCTACATATCATACAATTGCTCTTTATTCAGAGGTGACACCACTGCCATTGTTTACTAACCACATTTGAGCAAATTATTTTGTTTTTAAAGGTATCTACTACTAATTCTTTAAGTTCAAATGGACATTATTTAGAAATTATTTGATCAATTCATTTCCCACTCAGGAGAGACAGAGAGGTTTTGGATAACTTAAAACAATAGTGAATGTTGTCATGCTTCCAGTTTCAGAAGCTTTCATCACCTCAAGTCTAGAGCACTGAAATCGGATATACCATACACTCCTTTGAAAAATCATCCAAGAAGCTACAGTACTTAAGGACAACTCAATTTCTTTTTGGCAGAGGGTTAAGACTGGAATTCACTTTGAATACTCTTAGAATTAAACATTCATGTAGTATACCAGCACACTTATACTTATACTTAATATATATTAATGTATATTAGGTTCCTTACATTTAAAAAAAAAATTCATGTTACCATCCAACTAGAATATAAGCACACTGAGAACAAAAAATAAAGAATAATGTTTCCTAGACAATACTAATAACTTACAGATTATATATTGCTTTAAAGTTTGCATAGATGATATCATAACAATCCTATGAGGTAAGTACTATGTGACATAATTATTTTATAGATAAAGAAAATGAGGTACAAAAATTTAGTTTTTGTTTACAATCACATAGCTATTATCTATTTCTAGTGCCCAAGGAATAATAGATATAAAATAATAACAGTAATAATAATAATTATGGTGATGATAACTCATGTTTATTTAAGATTAAGATTTTTAAAAATAAGTTTTATTATGTTTTCTGTTTTTTACTTCATCATAGTTATCCCCATTATCATCTACCTGCTCCTCTCAGAAAGGAACCCTACAACAAATCCTGTACAACAAACGCCACTTTTTGATGAGGAAAAAATTCAATTCAACTGATCAACAGTGAGAAAAATGAGAAAATGTATAATATATAACAGCTGTAAACCTGCCATCTTCATGAGGAGGTAAGATGGAGTTGTCTTCTCATCTCCTAATTTTAATCATCCTTCATCTTTCTAAATTTGTTATCTTGATGTTACATATTAATTTTTTAAAAAAACTGTTTTCCTCACAATAACTCTGTGAAATACAATGAACCAATATTTCACAAATAAGGAACTGGGGCTTGAAAAAATTTAAGTTATATGATCAAGCAACCCAGTAGCTCGTGACAATGTAAGAAATTTAAACTCATGTTTCTCCTGACTCAAGTTCCAAAAGTCAAATTCTTAAAAGAAATATTAAATAAAGCCTCATTGCACAAACATACCTCCAATGTGAAAGCTTAAGTGGCTATTGTTTGAAAAAATTCCTAAATTGAAAATTTATTTGTGATACTTAATATTTTAAATGTCTTCTTCAACATCCAAGACCTTTCTGTAGTTTGGAGCTTCTTATAGAGGAAACCAGTATAGTGGTAGCAGTTATAACTAGTATATGGTACCACTTATATCTTGAGTTTCAGAAACAATTGTCTAAGTATCTCCTAAAGTTGATTGCATGTAAATAGTGTCTTTTGCTGTTCGGCATCTGAGTACTTCTCAGTTCTCTAGGCCAGCAAGCCATATCTCACTTTTCCTCAATTCTGTATTTGTTCTTTATTACCACTGACTCTTCAATTTATCTTAAATTCTTTTCTCAGGACCACAAAAGAAGTAAGGTTTTTATGTCCACTTCTTTCCTTTCATCCCCCAAATAAATGCATAATTCTTTTTGAGGCTAAGAGTTTTTATTTAAAAAAAAAGATGTAAAAAAACAAACATGGAAAAATTAGTAGAGTGCTTATGAAGTTAACTCTAGACTTCCTTGAAAAGGAATTGAGCCAAATCTACTCTTAACTACCTTCTTGTATTTCTCCTTAATTCTTAGCACTCATGCTCCCAAATTGCCTTACCTCACCTATAAAAAATGAAAAGCTTATGTACATCTCAGAAAAAAGTCAACACTTCTATGTGACTCTCTATTAGAAAAGAAAAATTATGTCAATTATTTTTCTGATAGAAAGCTTCTGTCCTCAAAAAGTACCATCCGGTTAAGTATAATGATGGTATTATTGCATCTAATCTGGAAATCTCTTGGCTGCTTTTTGATAATCTCCAACCTGGGCTACCCAACGGCGTCTGCCATCTTGCTTTTGTTCTCAAGGCTCCTAAATGTTACTAAAGAATAGAAATAAACTGTTGAAATAATCCATCACAGCAGATCTTCTATTCATTTCCAGTAAACTCCTTATCATATTCCCCACACTGATTATTCTAATTTTTTCTTACCTTCCTTAAACTCTCAACCCCTTTCAGCAGATGAACTCAGTTTCTAATTTACCTAGATTGAAACTATTTGGCCTGATGTCTTTTAACTTTCTTCAGCCATACTTCAAAACTTCTCTATGTCCTTCATTGATTTGCATTGAGTGACTCTGAGTTCAAATCCCAGTTCTACCCTTTATTATATATGTATAGTTTTAGCTGATTAAACTTTTTTTTGGTTGTTTTTGCATGGCAATGGGATTAAGTGACATGCCCAAGGTCACACAGGTGTCTGAGGTCAGAATTGAATTTAGGTCCTCCTGACTCCAGGGCTGGTGCTCTATGTACTGCACCACCCTGATCACTTAACGTTTAAGGTCTCAGCTTAATAACTTGAAAAACTGATCATTTCCAGGGTGAACCTATGATCTCAGAGGAAGATATGGCCATACTCCTTTGTCAGTCTTAATCCTGTAACATCTAAGATCTCTATCATTCCCTTTTTTGTCTCCCCAATCAGTCCTGTTGCCTTATATCTTCAAAGCTTCCCTATCTGTCATCTTTATCTCTTCCTAAAAGCATATTACCCTAATCAAATAAAAAAATCACTTTTTTATTTAGAGAAATACAAATATCACCCCATCTTCCTCTTATCTGCTGTACCTTTTAGAGAGAAAGAGGAAGTTATAAGGTGTATATCTCTTTACTCTCCAAAATCTATACCAAATCGTTGAAAGGTTGCTGCCAAAAGAAAATTACCATATTGGTCTTATGCCTGGCATTGCTATAGCCCCATGGTGCCTGACTGATGTGGGAGGAAACCATATCCAGAAGGACAAGGATTCAGACCTTCTCACCAGAAGTCCCATTTCCTATAAAAATCAGGCCATGGGGTAAAGTGGTTCTGGAAAAGAAGGATGTCTTAGCACTACATTCCCCTCACTATAATACACATAATATGTAAGTCATGCCATCATTCATTTCATGTGAAGGACAACAACCCAGCACTATCTTTGGTTTGATTTTTTTTGTTTCTTTCTTTTGGTCCAGGTGGAGGAGGCAATCAAGATTAAGCAACCTGTCCAGGATCATATAGCTAGTATCTGAGACTAGATTTAACTCAGCTCTTCTTGACCCCAGGGTCAGTATTCTATCAACTGTACCACCTAGTTGCCCAAGCACTAAGAGGTCCCTAATGCCCTACTTATCATTGAAACAAAAACAGCACTTAACACTATTGCTTATCCTCTCCTTCTTGCTATCTCCTCTCCTTGGGTTCTCATCTCCAGTATTCTCTATAAACTTACCCATTCCTATATATTTCATCTATAATGTCTACATAGATATCTCCTAATTATAAAGTGCAAACCCATACTTATTTATTAGACATTTTTTCTAGATATTCTGCCAATATTTCATATTTAACATATTGAAAACAATTTACATCAAAACACAGACACAGACACTGACACACATCCATAAAACCAGATCTTCCTCATGTGTTTCATTTTAGTTCACTATTTGTCACCATCTTTTAGCTAACTATACCTCACTTCTTTATTTAGCTAGTTTTTATAAAAACTCCATTAATCCTTCTCTTTCAAAAAGGTTCCTTGAATCTGACTTTCTTCTTTATCTACATTTCCATAATTTTGTTTCATTTCCTAACCAGTGACCTATCTTAAGTACTTCCCAACAAATCCATCTGGCATATAATTATTAGATGACTGTTGAGTCAAGCTATCTTACCTACTTTCTATATTTTGAAGTTCATCCCAATGATTATATGACAAAGTCCTTCACACTCTCTTTATTTTCTTCTCAAACCCTTACAATCTGACTTCTGACCTTATCATTCCAGTGAAACTGCTCTCTCCAAAGTTGCTAATGATCTTTTATTTGCAAAATCCAATGAACTTTTTCCAATCTGCATTCTCCTTGACCTCCCTGCAGTCTTTGACAACACTGACATCATTCTTTCTTGGTTATCAGTTCCCCTAGATTTAATTACCATCTTTATGCTATCTTTCTCAAGTCTACCATTTCAATCCCAAACTCTCCACTTCCAATCTCCCATCTTCAATTGCCTTTTAGAGATTTTGAACTGCATAGTCAACAGATCTCTCAAACTCATTATATCCAAAACATAATTCATTCTCTTTCCCCTTAAACTCTTCTTCCCTCCTTCATATCATTTACTTTGGATGGCTACACCATCCTCCCAGTCTCCCAGGTATCCAACTTAGTGGATTTTTCACTATATATCACCTCCAATACTCAAACTATCGCCAAGGTCTACTGATTTCACCTTTGCAATATCTCTCAAATATGCCATCTTTTCTCTTTGGTTATTAATTATTCTGCTAGGCTTTCATCACTTCACACCTGGATAATTGCAAATAGCCTGCTGGTGAATCTGCCTGCCCCAGGTCTCTCCTTAATAGAATCTTTTGCTCAGACAATAAAATGATTTCTTAAAACTCAAATCTGATTATGTCACCTGCCTTCTACTCAATAAACTCCAGTTCCTTCTCATTGCCTTCAGAAGCAAATATAAAATGATGCTTGAAGATTTAAATCCCTTCATAGCTTGTCTCTTCCTATATTTTCAGTGTTTTGGAAGACTGGAGACATTATTTCCCAAAAGTTGCTCTTTGATTTTATGACACTGAACTCTGGGTTGTTCCACAAACAAGGCACCCCACCTCTCAGCTTCACATGTTTTCTCTAGCTTTTCCTCATGCCTGATGCACTTTCTCTCTCTCTCTCTCTCTCTCTCTCTCTCTCTCTCCTGTTCCAACTACTGAACTCCTTGATTTCCTTTAAATTCTAACTAAAATTTTAGACCAGTGGTTTCTCCTTTCCAAGGCTATAGGTAACATACATAAAGTGCATTACAAACTCAAAAAGTCTATAAAAGTTATCAATTATTATTAGTGAACTAGAACAGTACATTTTATTTTTTGGAGTTTCCAAGTCAGGTTTGTAAATTTTTATGGTTCCCAGTATATTTGGGGGGCATAGAAAAGAGAGAGGAGGTAATATTTAAGAAAAAAAAGCAGAGGTAGAGATAATCAATTTCAAAAATTCATTCAATAAGAAATGGATTCCTGGTTTTCATCACCAAAAGGGCAAAGAAAAGATGTAGTTCAACTATTATAACTAAGTCAGAGACAAGAGGGAGCAAGAAAGGGAGGAAAACGGTTGAAAGACAGGAGCATACAGAAATTGGTAATAATGGTGTCTCAAATAAAAGTTAAGAACTTAGGGCTGGATCAACTATTTCACAAGGATGTACCTTGAAATTATCAAGATAATTTGATTTTTTAATTCCATTTTGGATATATAGAACTACAAAAACTATATTGATTCATCACTTAAATTATATCCTATCAAAAGGATATGTAAATGTTCTACTGATGATTTTTTCCCCCCATTGTTAAACATATTGACCTCTCTAAGACTTTAGAGATAAGGAAGATTAGATCCAATGGAGATCAGTAGTCTAGGTAGTAAGAAAAGAAAGGATAGGCTCAATTTGTTTCAATAAATAGTCAAAGCTTACCTCTTGTAAATGAGACTCCTTTTTCTTTGCTGATAGATTTAAGTGCTTGTCAAGAATAGAATAGTATTTCTCGCTCTCTTTGTCAAACTTCTTCTTTCCATCCTAAGAGGGGGAAACAAGACATAAAGTCAGAAAAAAAGAGATCCAAAATTAAGACTTAAGAAAAGTTTGATTATCCAACATATGAAAGAAAAAAGACTTTTAAAAAAATCTTTATTCTTATCAAACTGATTATTTAAAAGAAATGGAACTATGTTTAGGCCATGACAATGATATAGAATTTTCCATATAAGGGATAGGAGTGAAAGCAGTTTGGTAAATATTGCATTTAAATGATTAAATATCCACATTCCTATCCTTTGATGTCTCACAGTAAAGAGAAAGCAACCATTGGTTCATGAAGAGCAGGACAGTGTTAGACATGTTCTGGCAAATCTAACCATGCTGAAGAGACTTTGAATATGGCCCTAAAACAGACTATGTTTGCTTGCTGAGGAACAACAAGCCAAGTGTGGAGGGGCTTGGCACTAGCACTCTAGGTGCTTGGTGATTCATGCCATGGCCATGGCAACTCATGAAACAAAGACTACAAAATGGCACTTGGTCCACTGTGGTACCCTTTTGCTTCTTTAGAGACAACAATGGCAGAATGGAAGAAAAGATGTCAGAAAAACTAGTTTTCAATTGTTTCTCTATAAATACTAACTAGCTCTTAGTATTTTAGATGTGTGACTCTTGGCCAATGTCTAAGTTATCATATATAAAAGCAACTTAGTCTATCAATCTTAATATCTAGTTATAAATGAAATCTGTAGCCAAATGTAAATTCCATCTAAATGAAAAGATGACTCATAGTCACCTTTAGGAGAAAGGAAATGGGAACCATCAATTCACAAGATACTTTTTCAACCTAAATTGCTAAATTCATGATAAATATTTGAAGAAAAGATTAACACAAAGATAATTACAATTCATATACTAACAACTGAAGAGGATGAAGGAGTAAAGAAATTCTATTTGGATCAAGGTATGAATCTCTAAGTTAAATCAGCACATGCCCGAATAGTTGAGATTCTATGCCAAGGTGAATATAGGGCAACGTGACCCCCCCCCAAAATGTTAAAAAACATAATTCGATAATAGAGGATAGGGAATATTTGTGGACTAAACACTCATGTGTCTCAAGTTTATAGATTATGAAATCTTTCTTAATTAAAAGCGAGGAGATAATGGCCATGAAAAGCATAAAATGAGAGAGGAAGGAGGAGGAGGAGCAAGAGGAGACAGGGAAGATGAGGAGGAGGAAAAGCAGCAGCAGACAAAGAATAAAAAGGGGAGGAGGAGAAGGAGGTGGAAGAGGAAGAGGAAGAAGAAGGAGAAGGAGAAGATGAAGATGAAGGAAGAGGAGAAGGAAAAGGCAGGAGAAGGGAAAGCACAAGGGGAAGGAAAAGGTGAAGGAGAAGAAGGAGAAGGAGGAGGAAGAGGGATTTCAGTTGAGTGATAGATTTGTTTTTCAAAGTTCTGTGTGACTTGAGAAAAGTCACTCAGAATTTGAGATTCTTCATTTTGAAAAAGAAAGTAGAAGTAGCATTAAAGAAAACAAAAAG
This sequence comes from Macrotis lagotis, assembly GCF_037893015.1. NCBI lineage: Eukaryota > Metazoa > Chordata > Mammalia > Peramelemorphia > Peramelidae > Macrotis > Macrotis lagotis. The sequence goes on along the minus strand of NC_133658.1, from coordinate 774,061,840 downwards.
AGGAAGACCAACTGGACTGGATCAAATACAAACAGAGGATGTCCCTACTGACATAATTTTGAGGGCACAAAGGATTGGTTTGCAAAAATATGTGAGAAGATGAATGTCATTTGAAAACATTTCAGAATCTAGTATTCTTCAAAACTCATTAGAGGAAAAATCAATACCTCATATGCCAGTTTTTCTCTCTCTCTACAAAATTTTAAGAGAAGAATATTGATATGTATCAGGGACATTCTTAATAAAGTCTAAGTATGAATCCAGATGCAATTCAATAGATGAGCATATTAGATTCTATTGTATTGTTTGTTAATTAGAAAAGTGTATTTGATCTGATAAAACATAATGCTGTTGCTGAGACTTTCCTTTATACACACACACACACACACACACACACACACACATATATGTATATATATATATGGAGAGAGAGAGAGAGAGTAAATTCAAAGAAAATTATTCTAAAGATATAACAGAGACAGTTTTATTTAGTGACCATTTCAATATTAAGATCAAGCAAGGCAAAAATCATGAAGATAGAAGTTTTCTGAAGATGTGTCATAGTCATGGTGGATCTCTAACCCAGTGTGCAAATGGAAGAGGGATTTTTCTTGTAGATGGAAAGATCTTCTATATATCCTTGTTTATTCTAAGATAGTGTGCTGGTTTCATCAAGTCCTGAAAATGTATAGAATCTCATACCTAAAATGTACAAGAGTTCAGTTCATCCAGCAATGAATAAACTAGGTAACGAATGCTACTAGAAAGTGTTACTCAACTGGATAGAAAACATGCAGAGTTGGTTCATCAGCAAATATATCTTGGACAAATAAATATAGAGGAAAGAGGAAGAAGTGGGCTGAGTACTCAATAGGAGTGAGATGGTTAAAACATAGATAGAAGACTATGAAGAAATATATTTTGAAAATTGTGGCATGTTAAAGTTAAAACTGAACTTTTTAAATATGAACATTCTCATGGGGAGGTTATATATGGTTGAAATTCAAGTTGTGAATCTCTCCAATGCAAATGGACAGGCACCTGGTAGATATGTGTAAACTGTAGAATATTCTCTTTAAAGACATTAGTTAATGAATAGACATTTGTTAAGTATATTCCCTTTAAAGACCTGTGCAGGAGAACTCACTATCCCAGTAGGACAGGTAACTTTTAGAGACTATAAATTGAAGAATAAGCTGCTTGTCTGCATTGGGAGGGAGTTTCCTTATCCAAAGGTTTCCTAAATCAATGAAATGACCACTGACCAGCTATCTCCATGTCATTCCAACTTCTCTCCACTCTCTCCTTGGAATCAAACTGCCATCTTTGTGACCTTGGGCTCTGACTGATGAGTATTCAACCTATCTTGTGTAGTCTTAGGATCAATACTCCTTTAAAAATTTTCTCCAAATAATGTTGCTCCAGTACAAAAACTCTTCTCATAACCTTATCTTATTTTCAACTTTAGTTCTGAAAACAGTAATGAAATCAATATTACTCTTCCTGAAAAGTACGTGTCAATCACTAGCCCTTTTACTTGAACTGGAATGACAGGGAAAAGCCTTAACGGAGATAGGACTGAGAGAACTATGGAATTTGGAAATCTAAAGAAAAGTGATCAAATAGGAGGGAAAACAATTCATGTAAAAATCTTCAGTTGAGGATTTGATATACAAGATATAAAAATAGCTAACCAATACATAAACATACATGCAAATAAAATATATACATATCAAAGTAATTCTCCAAAAGATCAATAGTCCCTGGATATGAACAAACAATTCTCTAAAGAAAAAAATACAAAGTTTTAGCAATTGCATAAAAGTACAGTGGATTAAGTACCGGCTCTGGAGTCAAGAGGACCTAAGTTTAAATCCAGCCTCAGACACTTAATAATTGCCTAGCTGTGTGACCTTGGGCAAGTCACTTAATCCCATTGCCTTAAATAAATTTAAAAAATTTTAAAAAGAACTATATGAAAGATTCCTTGAAATTACAAGCAAGAGTAACACAATTTAAGACAATTCTAAAGTTTCACCTCAAATCATACAAAATGGAGGAGGAAAAGGAGTTGGAGATATTGTAAAAGGACAAATACATTAGTGTATTATTGATGGATCTATGGTAAACAGCATAACATTTTTGGAAAATAATTTGATATTATTTAAATAAAGTAACTAAAATGTTCATATCTATTACTAAGATCATACACCAAATTGCTGACAAGGAAAAAAAAGTCCCCATATATACTAAAATAAATATAGCGACACTTTTTTTGTCAGAGAAAGAGTGGATGAGTAATATAAGAAAAGTAGGGATATTCAGAGTGTGTATGTGAAGGGGGAAGGATATGGAAAATAAAACAAATACTATATTTCCCCATGTATATGACACACCCTTTTTTGGAAAAAATTGGGATCTAAAAACTGGGAGCATCTTAAACAGTGGATGTAGAATTTTTTTACTTGCATTTCCCACTTTTTCACACTTGCTGTCTTTGCACTCATTGTTTCACATTTGTTACTGGTATATCAGGTGATGTTTTGCCAGGTTCTGCCCAGAAATGGTTCAGAAAAGATTTTCATCCAGTGCTGAATTCAAGTTAAAAGTGATCCAGTTTGCAAAAGTGAATGGAAATCATGCTGCTGAACATCAGTCTGGTCTTCCTCAGCAACTGGCTATGGGAAGAAGAAACCCAAATGAAAATGCCATGGTAGAAGAAGATGACCATGAAAGACATGTTAGCCAAATGGCTTGATGTTGAGAGGGAATTGAAGCTATGGATTGAAAAGCAAAGGACTATTGGAATTCCTGTGTCACAATGACAGTTCAGCAGGAGGCCAGAAGAAATGTTGATGAAAAAAGAAGTGACTGATTTCAAAGGACGGAATTGGTGCTTCAGGTTCACGAAATAGAATTGACTAAACATGTGTCCACACACTAGTCTTGCCCAAAAGATACCTGAAAATTATGAGCAGAAGGTCCTTGAATGCCCTGATGAATAAAACTTTTCAATAACTTTATGTAATACATTTCTTTTTCAAATTTCGGGTCCCAAAATTAAAGTGCATCTTATACATGGGAGTGTCTTATACATAAGGAAATACAGTAGAATATTTCCTTTAAAAATTGGAAGGTAAGGCATAAGTTCTAAGGAGCACGAAATTGATTTAATAGGCAATGGAGAGACATTATATGCTGGTGAAAATAATGGTTTAAGAACATGAAGAAATGAAGGTCAAAAATAAAAAAAGAAAGAGAAAAATCAACATAATTGGTAGAAACTTTTGTATAGTATAGACATCACTGGTGAAGATCTAATCTAGGATGTTAGAGGAAATGCAAAAGGCTATTCTTTTAAATTTTTTCATTTTGAAACATGATTTTCTCCAAATATTTATATTCCTTCATTATTTTCTCCCATACTATAAAGAAAAGAGCCATTTCCAGTAGCAAATTTTGAATAATTGACATTTAGTTGCATTTCACATGCTCTGCAGTTCAACTTCCATCTAATAATAAAACAGGAAACATATCATTTCTTTCCCCAAATGACAGGGAGGTAGCGAGGATATGTCCTTTACAGGAATGGTAATATATATGTGAACTATTCAAAATCTGCTACTTTATTTGGCTCATTTTCTTTTTTTAATAATAAAAAAGTGAGTGAGTGTAGTTAAGTAGAAAGGGCATTCAGAATCACACTGAGAAGATCTGAGTGCCGTTCCAGGTCACGACAATCCTTAGTATATGTGACTTGGGGGAAGTCACAAGTTTCTTTGTCTATAAAGGGGGAACAATAACTAGCATATTCTGCCTCACAAAGTTGTGAAAATGGAATAATTTATGAAAAAATGCTTTGTGAATCACTGCATAAATGTGAGCTAATACTACTATCAATGAACAAAAATAACTTTTTGACAACATAACTGCCCAACAAAATGGATTCCCGGAACAGCTAATAATTTTCTATCAGTCAACTTAAAAAAACAAAGTCCATTGGTGAGTATTTGTTATTAAGTAGTTGAATTTATAAAGTGTAATACATCGACCAACTTTACTTTCAGCTTTCAAATGGGGACCCAAATATCCTTTCTCACTGTTAAGGAAAAGCAGAGGAAATAAGTTCCAGAAGAAAGGAAAACACACAGCTGGTGTGACCACACTGATATCTTTGTTTTAAGTCAGTAATTCATGGCAGTTTTGGAGATGTTGCTTCAGTGCCAGCTCAACAGGAATTCTGGCACAAGATTCATTCTTAGAAGTTCTTCCAGTAGGATTGTTAAAATGTTGGTTTCTCATATGACTAGATCAGAAAAAGATCCATCTAGCCAGAGATCCCCATGAGAGGGAGATCAAAAAATAAAAATATGTGGTCAGGCCTAGTTGGCTTTTATAAAACCCTTAAAACAATTCAGTAAAAAAAATACGCAGGACACAGATTGATGGTCAATCATAAGTCAATCAAGTCTTTCATAAAAGAGCAAGGAGTAGTCTTAATTATTGATGCATAAAGGGCAATAACAAGTGCCCATAAACAAAATCTTTGTAAACTCTAGCTATGTAAGCTTTTATACCCTAAATCCTCCGATTTCCAATTGCATCCCCCTTTCCCACTCCACCAACAAAAACAGATTAAATAATTCTATACTTCACTATAGTGCTTGAAGGAAAGAAAAGAGGATAATAAAACAAATTAGTCACATGGAAATAAACTTCAATCATAAGTTTATCATATTCAAATAAAAATCCATTCCAAAATTTTTTAATATAAAAGAATATAAAGTAACATGTTAGTTCTAGGTCACAAGTTACTCAAAACCCAGGAAAAAAATTTCTTCAAACTGGACAACTTATAGAGTTAGATATTTCAATAATTTATCCAGTCATATAGAACTCGCAAATGTAATAAAATTATTAACAATATTAATCAAATATAAAGGAAAAATTTTCAAAATTAAATTTCCTCCAATAATAAAGTTTGAAAGAAAGATAATATATAGGGAACATTATAACAGAAAAAGCAGCCACTCAGTTTTAACTCTAGAATAAGTTCCCTAAGGAAGCTAGGTGGCAGCTGACAGTACATGGTCTGGAGTCAACTGTTGTTGTTTGGTCCCTTACTAACTGTGTGACCCTGGTCAAGTCACTTAACCCTGTTTGACTCAGTTTCCTCATCTGTAAAATGAGATGAAGAAGGAAATGGCAAACTATTCCATTATCTTTGTCAGAAAAACTCCCAAATGGGAGTCGCCCCAAGAATCAGGCCAGGTTTGAAAAAAACAAAACAAAACAAGTGCACCCCAGGGAAAAATCACTTAACTTCTTAATAACTTAAGGTATCATTTCCTCAAATATAAAAATATTAGGTGAAATGATTACAAGAATTAGCTCTAGGGGGGCAACTAGGTGGTGAAGTGGATAGAGCACTAGCCCTGGAATCAGGAGGACCTTGTCCAAATCACTTAACCTCATTGCCTTGCAAAAAAAAATTTCTTTAAAATTTGGTAATTTAAAATTGTAATTTTTCTAACAGAATGATTTTCACAACCAAATTAATAAAGGAACCCAAGCAAGGTCTCACCAACAATTGAATGAGGTTTAATACATACATATATACATAAACATATATGAATATGCGTACATATATAGCTGCATATATTCAAAGATATTTTAAGTCAAAGACAGAACCATTTCTGTTTATGATGCTGAGGGCTGCCAGAGCCATACAAAATAGCAAAATACAGATAATTTAACAGTTAAACAATAACCAACTTTTGATAATTATTGCTTTTTCCAATATAGTTTCATACACATTAATAAATAAAAATGGACATAACCACAGTATCCATCAGATTTTTCTCCTCTACTTAAGAGATACTCAAATTTCATTACATAGAGAGCATTAATCTTCCTAAAGCACAGGTGTGACTGTCATTCTCCTACTCAAATGCCAATGGTTCCTACAGAATCATACATAAAATCCTCTTTGGTGTTCAAATTTTTTTCATAAAACTGTTCCTTCCCTAAATTTTCTGACTTTTTTTACACACCTTCAAATATTTTTTTCATTCGGTGATACTTGCAATTCTTCAAGTAAAATACTCCATCTCTTGGCATTTTTAATTGGCAGTCCCACATGGAGAGAATTCTAGCCCACCTTATTTCTACTCCCTGGATTCCTTGACTTCTTTTAAATCTCAGAAAAAAAAATTCCACCTTCTACAAGTGTTTTTCCAATCCTTCTTTAATTTTTGTGCCTTTCCTCTTTTTTCTATTTTTCCTATTTTTTATTATTTCTAAATTATCCTATATATATATATATATATATATATATATATATATGTTGATTGAACATTGCTCTTGACATTTTATCCCCCCATTAGTTGTGAACTTCCTTCCTTTGTATCTCCAGAATTCAGTATGGCCCCCAGCACATAATAGGATCTTTATAAATGTTTACATGACCAACTGACTAGCACTGAGTAAATAATACAGAGCAAAATATTCTGCTCTGCATTTGTTGATGCTTAGTCATTTTCAGTCCTGTTTGAGTTTTTATGATCCCTTTTTTAGGCAAAGATCCTGGAGTGGTTCACCATTTCCTTCTCCAGCTCATTTTACATATGAGGAACTGAGGCAAACCGTTAATTGACTTCCCCTGGGTTGCACAGCTGGTCTGGGCTAGATTTAAACTCAGGAAGATATGTCTTTCTGACTCGATACAAGTATTTCATTTTAGATAAAGAGGAAGATTTATATCACAGAAGAATGTTCTGACTAACTATTCTGAACCTTTGAATTTTTTTTTCTGTGTATATAATGCACAAAGGAAGGTAAAATCAATAATTCCACAAATAAAACAAATCTATACCTCTGATTGAACACTGGAGGGCTCCAAAGAAAAGGAAGAAACCATTTCTCTCCTATACTTCAAAAAAATAAGAGGTTTTAAAGGGCCATCTACTCCAGTTTCCTGCCTCTATAAAGGGAACAGTTTTTTTTTTAAATAGCTATTTTAACTATTCTATTATTTCAATGTGAAATTTAAAAAGGAAACTAAGAACATAAATATCATGTATTTTTTAAAAAGTAGAAAACATATTTAGAAATTCCACCTCCAACTTCCAAAGAAAAGGTTAGTTTAATTTCTACCATGCAGGATATTGCAAAATTTCCCATGCAACTATTTATGATAGTAATATGAGAATATCCTATATTTGAATAATTATTCTAGACATAATAATCTTAGAATATAAAGGCACACTGAGGGTTAATATTATTTTTTAAAATCATCACATAAGGAAAGTAAAAGTTAAAATTACTTATCTGTACCTAGGATGTTCCAGCTTTTGGTTACTACTCACACTAACTATACTGATAATAATCAAATAAGCATACAAAATTCAATCAATATCAGCACACTAAAAATATAAAGGAGAAATGGCTATTAGAAAAATAAATACATAATTTAAAAATCTTGATCTTAAGTTATCCATAGAACACTTGCTTGTAAGAGAAATGTGTAGATAATAAGAATATTTTCTTTCAGAAATTATATACCTAATTGATTCACAGAATCATTTGTTTTTGTAATTATTGAAATTATTTTGCGTCCTTTAAAATTGTTTTCTTGTGCTTAGAGAATGTCATGATGTTAAAATCATAATAATTTATGGTTATATTGCTCATTTTGGGCTTGCAAAGTACATTTGAAATAAGTATATCCTTTCAAAAATCAGTCTGAACATCATCAGGTGGAGTAAGAAAAGAAGGAAGATCAGCTGCAGTGAGCATCAAAAACATAGGAATTCATTCTGGGGCACTTTAGAGATTACAAAGTTCTCAAAGATCCTCTGAGGAAGCTAAATAGATTAGTGAAAGCCTTCTTCTATCAGTCCTGATAGCCAAGAAAGGACAGTGATTAGTCATTGTTAAAAAAAATCTGTCAGCTAGGGGCAGCTAGGTGGCTTGGTGGATAGAGCACCGGCCCTGGAATCGGGAGTACCTAAGTTCAGATCCAACCTCAGACACTTAATAATTACCTAGTTGTATGGGCTTGGGCAAGCCACTTAACCCCATTGCCTTGCAAAAACCTAAAAAATATTATGTCTGATAGCAATAGCCCATAATTTTCAGATATGACATGAACTAAGTTGTTCCTAACTGGTGGAGGTGGTCATAAGAACAATGGCCCAACTGGGAACCAACTTCTACTTTATATAAACTGAATAATAAAGTGAAGAAGCATGGAGAAAGAGTCTTAGCCTTCCCCTCACTGAATTTATTGAATGGATACCTATGTCCACTGAAGCAGTGCCCCAAAGAACAGGAAAGCAGTCAACAAAGGAGAACACTTCCAGAAGCACTGGGTAGCCTCAGACTCACTAAGAAGAAAAAAGCTGAAGACTGAAGTCTAATATGAGTTAATATGAGAATGAAACAACTCAGGCACGCCAGGCCATCCCAGCGGTCTTGACTTCAATGATTCTGGAGAAGGAGAGAGAGGTTGATGATTTTGTACAGTTGTGCTTCACTTAAACCCAGTTCACTGAAAAGTCAAGGCATCACCTTCCTGGTATCATTGGTCCTCTTTCAGAATAAAGGATGAACAACAATGAAAATTGAGAAGATAGGAACCATACCAACAGAAATTTGCAAATAGGGTTTTTCTTATCTAATGAGGTAAATATCACTTAATGCAAATGTGTTTTGTTTCTTTTTTATGGCATGAACACCTCTAAGAATATTGTTTTTAAATGCAAAAATAACCTGCACAGGATTAAAAGGAAAACCAACTGTATCAAATTCAATCGGCAATATATATATTTAAAGTTCATGAATTCCATGTAAAGAACTCCTGAACTCGGGGCAGCTAGGTGGTTCAGTGGATAGAGCACCGGCCCTGGAGTCAGGAGTACCTGAATTCAAATCCAGCCTCTGACACATGATAATTACCTAGCTGTGTGGCCCTGGGCAAGCCACTTAACCCCATTTGCCTTGCAAAAACCTTAAAAACATTTTTTAAAAAATAAATAAAAAAGAACTCCTGAACTACTAGGAATAATTATTCAAGTTGTAGTCACCATTATCAGAATTATCCTTTTGTATTTGACTTTAAAATGTATAGGATCATAGCTTTTGAACTCAAAGGAACTTCAAAAGGCAATCATTCCAGTTCTCTCAATTTAAGAAAGAAGAAACTGGACAACAGAAAGATGCAGTCACTTGCCCAAGGTCAGAAAACAGGGCCTCTGATTCTAAATTCTAAATTCTTTTCACTATTTTGAACCTAGAGGCAAGGGTTCATATAAAAAGTTGTAGAAAGATATAATATGATTAAAAATGTGAAATTTCAAATAGTCTTGACATTTTCTTAAAATTTATAAGATAGTTTTAAGATAATTTAAGATAATTTTAAATGAAATTTGAAAAGATACAGATAAATTATAAATTATAATATATGCATTTACATATGCTCATAAAATGTGATTAACCTAAGGCAGTTTTTGACTATAGAATTATCAGATTATAATGCACATTGTCTAGGCAAGAGAGAAATGACTAAACTCCATGACCATATAATATCCAAGCTAATGGTTGCTTGGTTTTCATCCTTCATTATCAAAGAAGATCAACATGACATCACTATGTTATAGACAAATTACAGGATGTCCAACTGTGACTGACAGACCTTTACAAGTTCAGAATGCTCTACCACAGATAGGGCACAATGAGTCCACTTGGAGTGGTTACTCTAAACTCACATCTCATATTTCCTTTGGGTTTCTTCAATTCTGCCATTCTCATAGAGATTAACACTCTCACTGATGAGGGCATGCCATGCTGGGTGGTCCTGTGCCGGTGTCTCCCAAGTTGTACAATCAATTCTAAAGTTCTCAAGAGAGATCTTCAGAGTGTCCTGGTATTGCTTCTTCTGATCTTCTTGTGAGTGCTTGTCCTGTGATTTTTCCATAAAATAGTCTTTTTTGGCAAGCAGACATTTAACATTCTAACAACATGTCCAATTCATTGCAGTTGCACTCTCTATAGTCATGTTGGAATGTTAGGCAGCTTAGCTCAAGAAAGGACCTCAGTTTCTGCTATCTTCTGCCAGGTAATCTTCAATCCTTAAGACAATTTAAATAGAAACAGTTCAATTTCCTGTCATGGTGCTGGTAGATTGTCCTGGTTTCACAGGCATAGTGTAATGAAGTCAGCCCAACAGTTCTGTAGACATTTATTTTGGTAGACAGTCTAAAATTTCTTCTCTCCTACACTTTCTTTCAGAGCCTCTAAAATACTGAGGTATCTCTGGCAGTGCATGAGTCAATCTCATTATCAATGTGTACTTTCCAGGAAAGTGTACTGCCAAGGTAAATGAGCTTATCCACAGTACTCAAAATATCTCCATTTGCTGTTGGTTCCACGTATGGATGGTATTGTGTTGGCTGATGGCGCACTTGTGTTTTTTGGTACTGATTGTTAGACCAAAGAATCATACTTTGGTACATCTCAGCTTCTGAGTCTGCATTGAGTGCCCAATTATCTGCAAATAGAAGATCATGCACCAACACTCCCTACACTTTGGTCTTGCCTTGTAGCCTTTTCAAGTTGAAGAATCTGCCATCAGTGTGGTAGCTAAATTTGAGGGCAAGTTCATCTTTAGTGAAGGCCTTTCAACATGATTGAAAATATCATGCTGAAAAGCATGGAAGGAAGGAAGGACACATTCTTGTTTCACTCCACTGATAACCAGGAAATCATGAGTTTATCATCCACAATCCAGAATCCAGGCAGTCATGAAATCAACATATAACTGATGAACTTGTTTGGGCAACCAAATTTTGATATAATTTTCCATAAGTCCTCTCAACTGACAGTATCAAAGACCTTGGTCATAACTACAAATATTGTATACAGTCCTCTACAAAAGGTGTCTTAAAAATTGTCTGCTTACCCAACCCTGCCTAATTACCCCAGCAGCTGGGGATCCTATCTTGAGTTCAAAACACACAAAAAAAAAGGTTAAAAAAATTTCTTCAAAGAAGATTCTCCTCACCACTGGTGCATGGAATTTACATACACCCCCATAGGCAACACAAGATCTAATAAACCCAAAAGATGGACAACTCGTGTTGCAAGAGAACTCAACAGGTATCATATTTAAATAGCAACCCCGAGTGAAATAAGGCTGTCAAATGAAGGCCAGTTTTACTGAAGTCTTGAGTTGGATATACATTTTTCTGGAGTAGTTACAGTGAAGGGGAGCACTATGAAGATGTTGTAGGTTTTGCAATCAAAACTAATCTAGTCAACAAGCTTGTATGCCTGTCAAAAGGAGTAACCATAGGATCATGACAATGAGATTGCCATTTGCAGGAAAATATCATGCCACTGTCATTAGTGCCTATGCTCCCACCATGATGAACCCTGATGAAGCCAAAGAAAATTTTTATGAAAACCCAGAGATTCAGAGACCTTTATAATCAATGAACCAAAAGAGGACCCAAGCTAATAGAACAAAGTTGAAATGGTTAGGCATTAAAAGGGAAAAGATGAAAATAGAACTCTGGCTAGCTTACCTTTACATCCCAAGAAACCTAATCCTAACTTATGTCAACTATTTAAACATACTACTTAGTCAAATATTTGAAACAAACCAGCTATTTTCTGAGTTCTGCCATTATAGGCCCAGTTTCTTTATCAGAAAAATAAAGGGCTAAGGAAGGACAATGTATGATCATTGTGTTTACTTCCAACTGAAAAGCTATCTAATTTTTCAGTTTCTACAATTTCTAATTGAGTATTAATTTATTACCATCACTTTCATATTACATAATGATGGCTAGAATTAAATGAGGTAATATGGGAAAACACTTTTTAAGCTTTAACATGTTATATGAATGTCTACCATCAGAACATGTGAAACCAGAAATGATAAAAAAAAACACATACAGTAAGAATTAGCCATATTATCCTGGATGTAAGAAGGTAAAATTGTAAAGGACTTTGACAGTTTCTAAAGGTCCTACAAGTTGTTAAGTCTATAAACACAAACACACACACACATACACACATAAACATATAAACATATGCATGCAAAAACCAACAATTAAAATGTATTTTATCTAGCCTATCAATTAAGACTTGCATCCTGAGATATAGTTATTTTATTTGTGTCTACACAAAATGAAATAGTACTGTAATCTCTGATAAAATTAATAAATATAAATAGCTAATACGTTTTTAGAAAGATATTTTAAAATTCCCCCTCCTTCCCACTGTGGAGGGGATTTCCTTTGCCCTAAAAGAACACCTTGTCCATAAAAACACAGCCAAAGGCTTGTGAGTATCTCTGTACTTGCTAGATGGGAAGTCCTTGGCAAAGGAGACTAAGGGGATTTTTCTATTGTACTTTCTTTCCTTATAGCCAGTCCTTCCTTGAACCCCTGTTGGAAGCAACAAGGGCAACTGTTTAATATAGAATGAAAATTTCTACCCAGATTCTATGAAGATATTAGTTCGGGTCAAAGGGTTTCTGATGCTATGCAAGTGGGTTTAAAAACTATTTTTAAAAAAAAGTTTGAAAACTAATTGTAGTAAAATTTAAAGTACAATGTGGACAATGCATATTAGTCAATATTTTAAAGTTTTTTATCACTAAGTTTATGGAATTTTTTCTTGTGAAATACATACAGTCAGGTAAACTGAGGATTATGACTTAGGTCTATAACTGAAGATGAGAGAAGGAGATTGGATTATAGGGAAGCTGGGTAGACATTTTAAAGATTCAATTGCTTCTTCTATAAAAAGACCCTTATTTCCAATACAAATGTTCAGTCAATTATTCTGTATGGTTATAAAATACCATGATTACCAAGGAACAAAAGCTAAGAATGTTTTTTTCAAGCTTCTGTAAACTACTTCAAAGTGTCTTTAGTCAACCCAGGAAGACAGGTAATACACAATAATTGCAAAAAGTGAATGGAAAGAAGAACAACCATAAAATAGGCTGACTGAATGTGGGGAAAGTAAAAAGAACAAGAGTGATATGAGGGGAGGGAATATCCAGATAATGCCAAAATAAATATTTTAAATAAAATAACTTAAAAAATGCAAGTAGTCCAAAGAATAATGGAGAGATTCATGGAGGACAGGAACAAATTTTTTGAAGGTTATTTTCCATAATGATCTGCACTCAAGAAATGGCATAAAATATCTTGAGGAAAGACTCTAGCACATCAAGTCTCTTGAGGAACTTTAGAAGAACACAGCCAAGAATCAAATAGGATAAGAAGGCATTAAAAAGGTGTTCTCTGTTTCACTGGAGGAAATATCAGTATTGATGACCTCATCTATTCATTGAAGTGCTAAAGAAGTACCTTGGGATTTGGTGGAGAAAAAGACATTAGTGATCAACTAATTTGTTCACCTTATTTTACTGATGAACTATCTTTTTTTTCTAGTTGTCAAATGTCTAGTTATTATATCGAATTGGTTGCATATCCTATCCAGCTTCATAACCTATTCAGCCACATGCCCAGACACTAAGAATGTATCATCTTATCACATGCCCAGACACCAAAACTGCACTACTTTCCTTCTTCCTCTCCCCCCTTCTCTTGCTTTTGGAAGGGGCAAGTAAAGTGAATGCTCTATGGATAAACTCACCAAAAGTCAATAATTAGCTGAATGGTCTGAATTGAAGAGTTTGAAGTATCAAAAATAGGTAAATATTATAATTGGTTATTGATTGATTAAAGATATATTTGAATATAGTGCCCTATCCATTGAACCATACCACCTCAATGATGCAGAGTGGAGAAGTAGGGAGTGACTATTTTTTTAGGGTTGTTACAGAAAACTGAATGGAAAGCATTTTGTAATCCGCAAAGCTAATTTTTAAAAATTAGTTTTTATAATTATGAGAAGCCCATAATAAAGGATGAAAGAGAGAGGAAAAAAAGCCAAAACAGGAGTGAAGTAATAAAAATACAAGATTTGGCTATTAAATGTAAAGGCTGGATGGCTCTGTACCACAAGGCTTAATTAAAAATCTGTTTCTATTCACCGTTTGCCCTTTCATTATTTCAGTCAACTGTGCAAAGTTGTAATTGAGTATTAGTTCTATACTTGGAATTTAATTAATTCTATACCTTATCATTATTCTATATTCAAGAAGCCCCTTCAAGCTATCTTATAAACATGATGCATTCCAGTAAGAACACTTGTGAAATTCATGGATCGTCTATGTAGTCTAGACACCCTCTCTGGTCCCATGGTAAGTTCTGACCTTGCTGGCTCACTCAGAGTCTAGACATAATTATACTGGCTAAATTAAAGTTGTTCACATGCTAATCAAACTTAATAGAAATATTCTGACAGGGCACCTTAGTTCCACAGAGTATATTTAGCCACATTTTACAAAGTTTAAAAGGGAGAATGGAAAACTAAAACTTTTAAATAATCATCTATGCTTTGTATTCTCAACAAGGAAATTGTACTAAAATTTAAAAAGTTATCAGTGGTGATGTGGCTACTGGCTTTGAGTTGGAATTCTATTTCATATACTTACTAGATAAGTGATTTTGAATGTCAGTTCACATCATTGAATTGAAAAAGTAAGGACTTTGAATCAATGACTGCTATGGTCACTTCCAGCTTTAAATCTATGAACCCGCAGACTAATTTTTATTATATTGACTCTTCCTACTCAGAAGTAATTGATAGTTCTACACGTACTCAGATTTGTTTTCTTTAAACAGTGGTTTATAGATGTGTTTACATAGATTTTATGTACATCTTGGTAGCTAGACTTCCAAATATTTGATACATTCCATAGCTACTTAAAATGGAATTTATCTATCTCCACCTGCTGGGTTTAATCAGCATTATATAGAAATGCTGACTTTATGGATTTATTTTGCATTCTATAATTCTGCCAAAATTTTTTTTTAATTATTTTTTTTGCTTCATTATTTTGAGGTAATTTTCATTAACTCTCTAGGGTTCTTTAAGTATACCATATCATCTACAAAACATGAAAAAATTCTTTATGCTTTTTCCCTTAATTTCTTTTTCTTGTCTTATTGCTCTTACAAGTACTTTTAGCACTGTCAAATGAAAGTGGCAACAATGGACATCCTTGCTTCACCCATGATTTTATTGAAAAGTATTCTAATTTATCCCTATTGCAAATTTTAAAAACCTATTATTACTCATTTACTATAGCTATCAGGCACCATGTTAAGCTCTGAGGATACAATGAAAAGTAGTGACAGTACCAAACCTCAATACAGTTTATAAACTCATTTGTATAAAGAGAGTTCTGTCAAAAAAATTGGCAATGTTAGGAATTTTGATTTTATTACCACAAATAAAATAATTCCTTTATATTCAAGAAGCAAAAAATAAAAATAAAAAACCTTTTAGCTAATTTTTTGATTTGTTAAAATCAGAACAACACCCAAAGGGCTATAAAACCATGCATACCCTTTGATCTAGCGAGACTACTACTATATCTGTATCCCAAAAGAGATAAAAAATAAAAAGGAAAAGGACCTACATATACAAAAAGTATTTATAGTATCTCTTTTCAGGTGGCAAATAATTAGAAATTGAGGGGATGCCCATCAATTGGGGATGACTGAACAAATTGTATGTGATTATGATGAAAAATTATTCTTCCATGAGAAATGAGGAGGAGGATGCTCTCAGAAACAGGTGGAAAGACACGAACTGATGCAAACTGAAATGCACTGTGCAATCAATATTGTAAGATTATCAACTATAAATGATTTAGCTATTTTTAGAAATATAACAACCCAGACAAATCTGAAGGAGTTATGTTAAAAAATGCTATCCCTCCCCAGAGAAAGAATTGATGGTGTCGAAATACAGATTGAAAAATACTTTTTAACTTTATTTTTCTTGAAGGTTTTTCCTTTTATGAGAGGCTTATCTATGTTTTCTTTTATAGCATGGCTATTATGGAAATATTTTGCATGAATACCTATATGGGATTGCTTGTTTATCAATGAGGTGGGGTGGGAAGGGAAGAGGGGAAAAAGTTTGGAACTCAAAATTTTAAAAAGTGAATATAAAAACTATTTTTGTATGCAACTGGGGAAAAATAAAATACTAAATAACATTTTAAAAATACTCCATGTAGTTGATAAAAAAACAATGGAAAGTTAAGAATGAATGCTATCATAAAATCTTCATTCTCTCTTGTCTCAGAAACAGGCTTTCCCTATGCTAAAGATGCTGGACTTTGGTGGCATTATAAGCTTTAAAACACCATGTTCTTTTTGGTCTTCCAACTCTAGAGAAAGCAACATATTACACAGACATGAATACATGCATATACAGATATGCATATATTGATAAACAACACTGACTATATATTTTCAATTGCAGAAGTGTGGATGGGACTTGGAAGGAATTGAAGAGCTCTTTCAAGGGAAGAGAAGATAAGTTGTGATGGTAACCCAAGTACCCATGGTGTCTGCAGTGCTGAGGAACAAGAAAGAGGAAAAGCTTATATTAATAACAAAAGTAACAGGAAGCTCCTCTGTCAGGGTGTCAGAAATGGCTGCTTGGAGTTAGGATTTAAGTCAATTATTCATAAATCACAAGAAATTTACTTTTTAAAAAAAAAAGTCACTTTCTTCTCTCCATTTTGTAAATGGGTACCAAATGTAATTAAAGATAAAATTAAAAAAAATACAAAGCAAAAGTATGTGGTAATTACAACATAAAGAATTATCCCACAAATGATGAATTCCATCTCACAATTCCACGAATTTTTACTGCCTAGCCTCTAAACCTGGAAATCTGTGCATCTTCATTTGTGCCTCCTGACTTCCTACAAGTCCCAGTTAAAATCCTAGCCTTATAGAAGTGCAAGTTTCCTTTCCTGATTCCCCTTTAATGTTAGGGCCTTTCCTCTTATTCCCAATTTATGCTATATATATATAAATATATATATATATATATATAAATAAAAACCTGTGTGAACATAGTTATTTGTCTATTATCTCCTTCCATTACCCTGTGAGCTCCCTGAGAATAAGAACTATTTTTGCTTTTATTTCTATTTTCAGAATTTAGTATAGTGGCTAGCACATCATAGGAGCTTAAAAAATGCTCTTTGACTAACTCAAAGCAAGACTTCCTGCTTTAGCAATAAAGGATGAAGTACTGTCTTCTTTGTCATGATATCAGACTGGCTTTGTATACCCAGATTTTAATAGCTTTAGCTACTTTGATTTGACATGTGAGCACAAAATATTTTATAGATGCTATTAAATATTTTATACATCTTTTAAAAATCCAACAATTGGAAATACATTTTCCTTTAGATGGATGCAAGTGGTGAATGTCCCCCTAAAATGAAATTAAGCAAACATATTTCATATATCACAAATATTTCATATTGTCAGATGTATTATTACATTCCAAAAAATTCCTGGAGCAAGGCCTTCATAAGATAGAAAATAAAATGACTTGGAAAAAGGACAACCACAATAACTTTGGATGTGTTTTGCATCACTGCTACTTTTAAATATAGTGATATACATATTGAATACATACATTCGTAAAACATACATATTGAAGATTGAAAACACTTGAGTCATTTAGAAAAAGCATGCAGACCTATATTAAAAGAGACCCAGATCAAATTTCTTTTCTCTTAGTTACAGTCATAAAGAACCTATCATTCCTGAATCAAATTTTGTAATTCAAGTGGTACTACATTTTAGATGCTTTCCTAAATGAGCAGTCTAAAACACTGACTTTAATCAGAGGAAACACAAAAATATCTCACATTATTAGGAATGATGACCAGGTCCCTTAAACAATCTTTCTGACCTGTCTTTTAGCCAGTCACTGTGGGGAAATGAGGAAGAGAAAAGAGATAATGAAAAGTATTTAAAATATTTTGTCATTTGAAAGAAAAAAACAGAAAATTCTGAGAAAGTAGAAATTGGTCTTTGAGATTATCTACTGATTTCATGTGCTTTGATGGCAAACTTAGAATTCCAAGGCATTCAAAGAGGTTCAAAAATTGGGACAGATTGAATAAAATGAAATTAAATAAGGTTAACTAGAGTCTAATACTTGGGTTTAAAAAAAGTTAACTTCACAAATAAAAGATAGGTAAGGTATGGTTAGAAGGTAGTTTTTCATTTTAAAAAAAGCTGGGGGATTTATTTGTCAACAAACTCAAATGTCAGTGAATATATAATATATGAGTTAAAAAATCCAAAGTGAATCCAGGCTGCATTATGTAAGGAAAACTGTACAAGATTATCATATTGTGTTCAATTTTAGTTGCCAATTTTAGGAAGGCTATTGATAAATTAGAAAGGAGATTGACCAGGATACTAGTGAAGAGTTTCAAAATTATGCTACATAAATAGTAAATATAATGAAATATTTAGCCTGAAAAAAAGAAGACAACAGGGCACATGATGACTTTAAAAAGGATTTCACAGGATCACAAATCTAAAGCTGGATGAAACCTCACAAGTCATCCAGAACAAACTCTTCATCTTATCAATGAAGAAACTGAGATTCAACTCAGGTTAAGTGAAAATGAGGAACAGAGACAACATTTAACCTTGGTGCTTTCACTCAAAAAACAAATTATCTTTCCAAAACAGGAGCCTGTAATATTGAAGAGGAGTAGGAGGAATAGATTAAAGTTTCAGAAAGAGAAAGTTTAACTCAATAGAAAGGAAAACTTTCTAACAATCAGAGATTCCTAAAAGTCAGATTGCTAAGGGGCAGCTAGGTGGCACAATGGATAGCACCCAAACCCTGGAGTCAGGAGGACCTGAGTTCAAACAAACAACAAACTAACAGAAGTCAAACTGCTAGCTTCTGAAGTGATTTAGTTCTCTTATGTGAAATCAACAGGTGAGTGGTAAAACTGCTTGGGAGAAATGTTGTCAAGGGGATTCACAGACTGGCTAGATTAGATGAACTTTTCAACTATGAAATTCTTTGGTTCTATGAAGGACACACGAAGCGGTATATCTAAGGAAAATGAAATTGTTGAAAAACCCAAATACACTTGTCTAATATGGTGATCACCAGGTTCATTATCTCAAATGGGGGGGGGGGGGGGGGGGGGACGGGGACCAGAAAGAAATAGGTTAAATCTGAAGTTCTTAGATTTTAGGTTTAAAAAAAATTCTACTTTTTTTTTTAGGTTTTTGCAAGGCAAATGGGGTTAAATGGCTTGCCCAAGGCCACACAGCTAGGTAATTATTAAATGTCTAAGACTGGATTTGAACCCAGGTACTCCTGACTCCAGGGCTGGTGCTTTATGCACTGCGCCACCTAGCTGCCCCCCACAAAATTCTACTTGTTGATTGTGACTTAGAATCTATCTGAATCTTATTAACATTTTCCACAGTTAAAACATAAGAGTTGATGATATAGATTGGTGCCTGATCTTATTTTCAATGGAATGAATACTCAACTAGCATTCATTAAGTACCTATTACAGGCAAGACAATGTTTTAGCTAGTAGGCATACAAATTTTAAAAAAGGCCTTATCCCCAGAAAGCTTATATTTTAATAGTGGAACACAATATTGAGGAGTGATACCCCAGGAAAGGGAGTTTTGTGCTTTTTAATAGAAATATAGAGCAACTGATTGCCATATGCCCTTCTTAAAGCCATGAAAGTTTTGATTTTATTGTTGTTTTCAGGGCAACAATAAGAGATGGAGATGGGGAAAGAAGTGAGAGGGATACATATGCAGTTGCACAGGAGATGTCAAGTGCAAGACAGATTCATCAAATAGTCATTAATGTGCAGAATTATAAAAAATTCAATTAATGGACTTCCATGAATATAAATAAATGGCTGCAAATATATTCAAGAAATGCATGATTAGAAACAAAAGGTGTTTACTGAAAGACAAATTAAATGTTTCAATGGTATTTAGAAAATGGCAAAATATAGATAAAAGCTTCCAGTTTCTTGGCTATTCCTTTGCTTTGCTGTATATTCAGTTTACACCTTCTTCTCCCTCTCTATTATTTCACTTGGTGATCTTGTCAGCTTTTTTTTTTTTTTTGATCTTTCAAATCCATTAATCCATCTGATCTTCAGTCTAGCAACTTCAACTGTCTTTCAGACATCTTGAAATAAGATCCAGTGAACTGTGATGCAACAACTCTGGTCTTCTTATTGTTTCATGCACATTATCTCCCTCTTGATTTCCTTTCAGTCTTAGGTCAAATCCCACCTTCTCCTAGAATCCTTTCCATCTCCCTTAATTCTAGCAATTTTCCTCTATTATTTCCAATTTATCTCATATGTTTCTTTTCACACTGATAAATGTTATCTCCCTCATTAGACTTTTAACTCCTTAAGAACAGGGACTTTTGTTTTCCTTTGTATCTGTCTGGTACAGATAGTAACTCTTAATAAATACTAGATTCTCTACAGTGAATAAGACACAGAAGTAACAAAACTTTTTCTATGTACCTATCATGATCTTCTCACATAACACAACATATTTATGATCCTTTTAAAGACAGATTCAGTAACCCTAACAAGACATCTACATTTCAAGAAAAAAAATTCAGGTAATCTTGAACTTTTCATACAGAAAATAGGATCACTACAAAGATTGTTCTAAAATATTTACTGAAGCTCCCTTTATAGTGGTAAAGAAGTGGATATTGCAGAGATGACAGTCAACTGAGGAATGAAAAAGTTGCAGTATATAATTGTGGCATATATTTTATATGATATCATATAACATTAATATTTATAATATTATTTATTTATTCAGGGAATACTACTGTGCTATAACAAATGAAGAGTTCAATGATCTTAGAAAAACATGGATAGACCCGAATGAAATAATGAAGAATGAAATGAACAGAACCAAGGGAACATTACACATACAGTAACAGGAAAACTGTTTTAAGAACAACTCTCAGTGACTAAGTCATTTTGACTATTATAACTATACAAATTCACTACAAAGGACATAATTAAAAGGATGCTATCTTCATATAGAGAAAGAACTGATAAACAGAAGTATATTTATATGTATAATACACACACACACACACACATATATATATACATATCTGTATCTAATTTCAATCATTTCTAGGGTGGGAGTGGGGGAAACAAAGAAAGTTACATGATAATTACATCATATATTTAAAAGAGCAAATTGTACATAAAAGTTCTATAATTTTTTTGTATAACCATTTTTTCCTATTCAACCATATTACAGAAATATTTGTTTTACTTTTGTTCAGAATTAAATAAAATAAAAAAATCAAATAAATAAATAAATAAAAACTGAGACACTGGGACTGGAATAAGCCTTAAATTATAAAAATCACAAAATTTTAAAGTTAGAAGGGACTTTCTATAATAACTGGTTTGTAGAGTTTGGGTGATTTATCCAAGGTCACACTGTTGAGTTACCTGATTATTCTAATTAAACTAAAAATTGTACAAATTGCCCAGAAACATTATTTGCAATTGCATTCGAATTGTACTTAAGAATGTAATTATTTTCCTATAAGCTTTCAATGATGATGCAAAGAACTAAAGCACTATTTTAAAAATGTCCAATCATGAAACCTAGAGTTCACCAAACTTTGTTTCATACGGGGTCTCAACAACCCAGCTAATACCAATCTCTTAGCTAGCTTTCTAAAGTATCTGAGTTCTCATTTTAAAAGCTTTGGGGAGATGGGGGGGGTACATGGAACAGTTGGAAAGATCAGAAATATCACTTACTACTAAATGGAAGACAGGGCCAGGGAAAATGTCATGGGTAAGCAAAAAATAAACAAACAAACAAATAAATAAATAAAGCAAAAGGGGAGGGGAAAAGAATCTTTCCTCCCCAATTCAATCAATCAGTCAAATCAGTAAATATAATTATAAGTGGAAAGGCATTGGAAAGCAGAGAAGGTGAAGAAGGCTTCTGGTAGAAGGTACAATTTTAATTAAGACTTAAAAGGATGTAAAAGGAGGTCAGCAGTTTAAGAGAACAGAGAGTACATTCCAGGTCTAGGAGAAAAATCAGAGAAAATGCCCAGAGTTCAAAAATTGGAGTGTTTTGTTCATGGAGAATCCAAGGAAACTATTGTCATTGATCTAAAGAGTATGTGCTGGGGAGTAAATCAAAAGAAGACTGGAAATTTAGGAGGAATCAGATTATGAAGAGTTATGAATAGTAACGTGACTGCATCACCTAACTGCCTCCCCAATAGCGTTTTTTAAAAAGGAAGATGATATGAATGGACCTGTGGCTAAATGAAGAATGGATTTAAGTGAGGACAGCTTAGAAGCTTGGCTATTACAATAATCCAGGTGTGAAGTGATAAGAACTTGTACTAAGAGTGGTAGCACTGCTAGAGGAGAGAAAGGGTGTATCAGAGATATGTTGAAAAGGAAAAATAAACAGGTCTTGGTAAAAGCTCGGATATAGAAGATGAAAGATAGTGAGAAATTCAGCATGACGCTGAGGTTGTGAACCTGAGGGACTGGGAGGATGGTGTTGCTTTTTACATAAATAGGAAAGCTAGGAAGAGGAATTGGGTGAATTGGGTGGGGATAATATTTTCTGGTTTGGATGAATTGTTTTTAAGATGTATGAAAGGCAATTGGAAATGTGAGATTGGAGGTCAGTAGAGAGATTTGAGACAGAAAAGGTAGCTTTGAGAATCATTAACATAGAGATGATAATAAAATCCATGGAATCTGATGAGATCTTCCAGTAGTATAGAGGGAAAGAGAAGACATGGAAAAGAATCCTGAGAGACCTTTAGGATCAGAAGTCATGCTCTGAAGGAGGATCCAGCAAAGGAAACAGCAGAAGGGGTCAATTAAGGAGGAGAAAAATCAGGAGAGAACAGTATCCCAAACACCTAGAGAGAAGAGAGTATCAAAGAGGAGAGAGTGACCAACAGTATCAAAAATTGCAGAAATCAAGAAAATGAAGATTGAGAAAAATCATTGAATTTTGTATCTAAAAATCATTAGTAACTTTGGGGAGAGCAGTTTAAATAGAAAGATAAGGCAGAAACTAGACTGGAAGGGTCTAAGAAAAGAGTGAGAGAAAAGAAAGGTGGAGGTATCTATCACAGAGGGCCCTTTGTGTGGAGTTTAGCTATAAGGGACAGACAAGACATTTGACCTTAAGATAGCAGGAATAAAAAGAGCAAATCAATAAATCTTCGCCTCCCCCACCTAGGGTAAGGGAGACCTGAGTAAGTTTGTAAACAGTAGAAAAATAGCCAGTAGAGAGGAAGAGATTGAAAATAAGTGAGAGTGGGGACTACAGAGGGTTCAGTCTACTGGAAGAGACAAGATGGAGTGGAATCAATCAAACAAGTGAAGGGGTTAACCTTGAAAAGGAATAAAATAACTCCATCATGTGAACCAGGGGTGAAGAAGAAAGTAGTATAAGCACTTGAATGATAGAATGATAAAGAATAGGAAAGATGAAGGTGCAAATTGTGATTGGCCTCAATTTTTTTCTATAAAATAGGCCAGGTTTTTAATGGAAAGAATAGAGGGATCTGTAGATCTAAGGTGAGATGAAAGGGTTTGGGAAAGTGCTGTGGAGAGTAGGAAAGTGAGTTGTCAAGGGAATAACAGTAGAAATTCCTAGGAGCAGTGAAAGCCCAGTTGAAGTTATGCAAAATAATTTGTATTGGAGCTAGTCAAAACAGTTACCTGATTTTCTCCAAGCTGTCAGAGCAATCAATTAATAAGTTTTTGTTAGATTATGTATTTATTAAAATACCTTCTATATGACAAGCCAAGAATAAACATAAATTCTCAGTCAAGTGCAATAGTTGCTAAAATTCTTGCATTTCTGTTAAACCATTTCATTTCTCTTTGCCATCTTCCTTCAACATGTCTATTCTGTGTTCCGAATATACATTCTCAGTTTTTCTAAAAGCATGAAACTGCTCCGGCTCTACTGGGAAAATATTCACCCACCTCTATCTGGGTCATACGTATTTCAAGAGCAATTGAAAAAATTATTCCAATTCTGCTATTTTGAGGTTTTAGTGTCTTACATGGTCTATCATATTCAATTCTCTGATTCTCTTCTTGACTTTCAAAGCATCCTGCAAACTAGACACTATATTCTTCTTTCTCTAGAACTGCAGACCAAGGGACCAGGTTGTCTACATTGGTGAATGCCTCACACAGTCCACTATGGTTAAACTAGCTATAACTATAACTAGCTATGTTTCATTTTACATGCTGGTCATCTTTACATGCTTGTCATCACCCTTGCAGGGACCCTACCTTTCCCCTATTCCCTCATTCAAACTCTGGAACTGAAATCAAATGAGTATTGCTAATGTCACTGAAAAGGATGTTTGGACAGCAGAGAGGACAGAGGACTGGAGTCAAGAACACCTGAGTTTAAATCCAGTCTCAGACACTTAACACCCAGTAGTTATGTAACTTTGGGCAAGTCACTTAACCCCAATTGCCTCAAAAAAAAGATGGCTCAGTCTCTTCCCCTATTGCTTCACTTGTTATTCCTGTGAGTTTCTAAATAAAAAAAAATAATCCTGATTGTCACTAGTTCCCAATACATGATATTAGCCCTTACAGAATGCCCTAAACTAGGGGTAGGAACTTTCTTCTGTATCTGTACCCTTAACCCAGTGCTTAGATCATAAGTACCAGCACATGCTTTTTCATTAATTCATTCAACATCTTCTGTAAACTATAATTATCTCTGCAAATGCCTTATCTCAATTAGATTTTAAGTTCCTTGGAGAAACCACTTATCTTTAATTTTATATGCCCTCTCCCCCTCAGAACATATGACAATACCTTAAAACAAAGAAGTTATACCACAATCATTTGTTGAATGAATAAAAAGAAAATCATCCAGTTCCTTAGTCATTTCTATGTCCAAAACAATGGGTTTAGGAGAAATAATTATAAATTTCACATCAGATTATTTTAAGGATTTTTCAAGTAGATTATTTCAATTTTGAAGTCAACCTAAGAGGTCAAGAAAGATCACTTCAGATAAAGCAGAAGTTCATTTAAAAATAATAAGATTGTAGAAGATTTTGCTTGAGCATATGAAAGGTGGAAGGGACCTGAGAATATACCAGTCCAACCTCCCCTCACTTTACATATCAGGAAACTGAGGCCAAGAAAGATGAGGTGACTTATTCAGGGTCACATGAGTAGTTAATGACAGAGCCAATGTTTGAACTCAAGTCTTCCGATTCTAAATTCAGGGTTCTTTTCATTATTGCATTACCCTGTTCCTTTATTCAGAATACAACTGTAGATACTATTTATAAGTTTTGTGATTAATTCTATGTTAAACATTAAAGTGATGCCCTGGAGACAGGTGATGTTTGGTTGACAATCGTGTTCAATAAACATTTCTTTAACAAATACACAATGCAGAAACCATTAAAAATTCCCTTTAAAATCACAACAATTAGTTCAAGCTCTATTGGCTAAGTAAAATTTTCCTGGAATCAAAATAGACATGTATGACTCCTGTATTATTTTGATCATAGATGATATTAACTAAAGAGCCATGAGGCTACTTCTCAAAAACATTTTGTAGCCTTCTAACCAGTTTAGGCAAGTCACAAAGTAATACAAAAAAGTAAAAATTTTAAAAAAATGAATTATTAAATAAAGCAATCATATAAAACAAAGCTTTTTAAAACTGGGGGGGGGGGGAAAATTAATGAGTTATCCACTCAGTGGATAAAACTCTGATACCTACCTTATTTCCAAAAATATATGCTCATTAGGTCTTTTTCTCTTTGCAAGGCAATGGGATTAAGTGACTTGCCAAAGTTCACATAGCTAGGTAATCATTAAGTGTCTGAAGTCAAATATGAACTCAGATCCTATTGACTCCAGGGCCGGTGCTCTATCCACTGAGCCACCTAATTGCCCCTCATCAGGTCTTAAGAAAATAATTCCACTGAGGGTGAATTCATTGTTGGATGAGTTGGCCCAACAGTGGACAGAGATGATTAAGACTCATTTTCCTGAGTTCAAATCTGACCTCAGATCCTTACTAGTCCTGTGCTGTCAGGCAAGTCACTGAACCCTATTGGCTTCAGTTTCCTCTTCTATAAAATGAATTGGAGATGGAAATAGCTAAACACTCCAGTATCTTTGCCAAGAAAATCCCAAATGTGGTCACAAAGAGCTGGTCACAACTGCAACAATCAAACAATAACAATACATTTCAGGGATGAGAGATGACCTTGGAAGGGTTCTAAGAGATTATCTAGTCCACAGGGGTAAAACTTGAATAGAAACAGATCCCTATAGGGTACATATTGATTTAAAAACACATTAACATTATCTATGCTTTATTGTATTTCATTTATTTTGTTAAATATTTTCCAAAAATACTTAAGCTTATTTTTACAAAACTCCCAGTCCTAGAGGGCTGTGTTTGATACCCTAGTTTGCGACCCCAATTGCTTCATTATTTTGATTTAAAAACAAAACTGAGGACCAGAGAGCATTTTGCCCAGTGGTCACACAACAAATATATAGTGGAGATAGAATTCAAATTCAGATCTTCTGCCTCTCGACCCAGTCTTTTTTTCCCCCTATAGTAATAGATCAACTTATGTATACTTAGCTATTTATTGGACAATTAGGTGGCTCAGTAGAGAGAATGCCAGACCTAAAGTCAGGAAGACTCATCTTCCTGAATTCAAATCTCTCCTCAGTCACTTACTAGCTATGTGTCTCTGGGCAAGTTGCTGAACCCTGTTGACCTCAGTTTCCTCATTTGTAAAATGAACTGGAGAAGGAAATGGAAAACCATTGCAAAATCTTTGCCAACAAAACTCCCAAATGGTATCACAAAGAGTTGGACATGATTCAAACAACTGAGCAACAAATTTTTCACTACAAAAATAATAAAATAAAAGAGGTCCCAAATGACTTCTTTTGTCTCACTGATTGATATATGGATAGAACAATCACATCAAACACAAAGGTCAATGTATTCTTTGTACTATAACCTCCCTATTCTGTGAAGTACTTAGAAAAGAGAGGAACTAATGACTTTTACATATCTGTGCTCAAGTCCCCCTTCTGTTTTTATGAAAGAATGTATTTAACTAGACTTTGTTTAAAATGTGAAAAGATTTATTTTAAAAAAATCTGATGGCCTCTCCTTGCACTGACATATTTTGGGTAAGTGACCCTGTCCTTATTTCTAAAATTATCAGCTGCTTCTTCATCTGTAGACTCTATTTATGCCTTCTCAAGTGAACCTTAAAAACCCATTCTGAAGCTTATTATTTGTCATTTTTTTCTTAGACAGTAAGTCAGTTTTGTTTTTAAATATTGGCCAAAATTGGTGATTAATTTATATAGCTAAGAATTCATAAAACAAAAACAAGGCTTTGATGATTTTGGATGAAGGTTTTAAAGTGGAAATTGAAGTTTTTAAAAGCACATGGTCTTAATATAAAGTGTATTCCTTAATCATATATACTAGCTTATGTCATATCTACATTGTCAAAGCAAAACTCTTTAAAAAAATCTATCCTGAGTAACATGGGTGTTTAAAATATCAATGACAACTCTGAAAATATGATACATTTAAGTTGTTTCCAGAGAGGATAGAACTTTCCACCATATATTTTGAAGTTTGTGTAGTCAAGAACTAAATAAAATGGCTAGAAACAATTTTTGACATTAGGACTCATTAAAGTATTTTACATAATTCATTTTCTTGGAGCTAATAAATGACCAGTCAACTAATATAGGATTCTGTGTCATTGATTTAATGCTAGAAGGGACATAACAAATCCATCAAGTCTAAACCTTACTTAATATATAAGGAAAAGGAGACAGAGAGAGCCTAAGTATCCATATTCAGAAAAAAAGTATGGATTTTTGAATGCAGAGCAAAGCATAATATATATTCACTTTTTAAAACTACTTTTATGTTTTTCTTTCTTTCTCATGTTTTTCCCCTTAGTTCTAATTTTTCTTTCAAAACATGACTATTACGGAAATATGTTAAGCATGACTGTATATGTACAACCTAAATCAGATTGTTTGCCACCATGGGGAAGAGGGGGAGGAGAGGAGGGAGGGAAGGGAGGGTGGTAGAAAAATGAGGAGCTCCAAACTTGCAAAAGGATGAATGTCAAAAATTATGTTTTTATGCAATTGGAAAAAATAAATTAAAAGAGAAAAAAATTCTAAATGATTTACCCAAATTTTCAGAGATAGAATTTGAATCCAGGTCTTCCTTACACTAAGTGCAGGACCCTGTCTACTTTGCTGCCAATCATTTAAATAATAAATGTCTATTAAAACACTTACTCCAGGGATGCAGAAAACTGGGAAAAAATCTTCACAACTAGGAGTTCTGATAAAGGTTTCATTTCTAAAATATATAGAGAATTGCATCAAATTTATAAGGTCACAAGTCATTCCCCAGTTGATAAATGGTCAAAGGATATGAACAGACAGTTTTCAAATGAAGAAATTAAAGTTTTATATATATATATATATATGTATGGGTAAAATCATATGAAAAAATGCTCCAAATTATTATTGATTAGAGAAATGCAAATTAAAACAACAATGAGGTATCATCTCACATCTATCATACTGGCCAAGATGAGAAAAAGGGAAAATGGTCAATGTTAGAGAGGTTGTGAGAGGATTGCTACTGGAGTTGTGAAGGGATTCATCCTTTCTGGAGAGCAATACAGAACCATGCCCAAAGAGCAATAAAACTGTTCATACCCTTTGACCCAGAAATTTCAATTGTAAGTCTATATTCAGATGAAATTATAGAAAAAGTAAAAATCCTACATGTTCAAAAATATTCATAGCAGCTCTTTTTTGTAGTGGCAAAGAACTGGAAATTGAGGGGATACCCATTAATTGGGGAATGGCTAAACAAGTTGTGGTACATGAATACTATGGAATACTATTGTTCTATAAGAAACCATAAATGGTTGGACACTAGAGAAGCATGGAATGACTTATGGGATCTGATGTTGAGTGAAGGGAGTAGAACCAAGAGGAAAATGTATACATCAAACAACAACATTGTGAGATGAACAACCTTGATGGAAGCAGCTCCTCTCGACAGTTCATTGAGCTGGAACTGTATTAGACTGACTATGGACTATATTATCCCCATCCAGAGAAAGAAAAACAAAACAAAACACCCCAAAAAACAACCCTTAAGAATCTGAGGAACACTTTATAAAAATTTTCTTTTATGTATGTCTCTCCCTTAATCCTAATGCCTCATACTGAAAATTACTAATTACTTTAATTAATTTAATCATGTTTATCAAAATATGTATGTAAAATGCTAACTTGACTATGTGCTGTCATGGGGAGGGGATGGGAAGGGAGGATGGAAGGAAATTGTATAACTTAAAAATATACATGTGCATATGGATGAAAATAAATAAATAAATGAATGAATGAATAAAAAAACACTTATCCCATGTGAGGTACTGAACTCAATGCTGGGAATACAAAAACAAAAATGAAACTATCCTTGCCCTCATGAAGAGAGAATGTTCACATCTGCATTAAATATAAAATAAATACAAGGTTAATTCTGGAGGGAGGGCAGCTACAGCTGGGGTGTCTCAAAATGTTGGCATGTAGTTCCTTTGTCTAAATATCTGAAGAGCAGAGTCTCCAATTCTTTAAGACAGAAAATTGAAATGAATTTTCTCTAGTTCTCTCCCAGGTAAGGCGGTCTGCCAGCTGAATCCTTTTGGGAGGAAGGGATAGAATGCTCAGTATAGATCAACTGGATTCCTCAGCCAATCCACTAAGCATGGTAAAAACTCTCAGTAACACATTCTAACTATTTCCTTGTTTTTATTTATTTTGTTTTTCAGATTATATCAATGCTTGGCATCCTATCCAACCTTCTGTACATCATCTGTATTACTACTCATGGGTGAATGACCTGGCCCGCACTTGACTCCTGATGATTACTAATTCCTTGGCTTAGTGACATTTTCTAAAATTTCCTAGAAAAAATCTCTTAATATGCTTTTTCCCAAGACCCAATGCAGGCAACGGTATCCACTGAAAATCTGGCTTTTGGACCCTGAAATTTCCACCCCCAGGGGCTGGATATGATAGAGAAGGAAAAAATAACAACAACCTTTTTGGTACACAGTCATTAGAGTTAATTACTTTTATAGTCTCTTTTAAAATAGCAACATAAAACCTGAATGGTAATTATAATGAATAACACTTGTATACTTAAAAAAACCCTGGTGTTTTTGTTGTTATATCCACTCCAGATTATATTGTGCCACCTTTTGGGGCCTTTCAGTAATCTTCAACAAAATTCAATTGATATTAAGAACTTCCCAGCTGTTTCTAAATCATGGTACCTCTTCTCTACCCATTTCCTAATTTCCTCCCAGTAGAACAATATTAACTCTTCCTCTGGTACTCTAGAATATAATATTTGTTTTATCTTGCTTAGAAGAAGATCTCACATGATTTCCTGGTCATTTCCAGTTCATGCCACTTCCACTCCACCTATCTTCCTCAAATCCCTTTAACCCAAACCAACCGGACTCTGCTCCTAGAGAGTCAAAGTTCCTGGGTCCTAATACTTGTGCTTTCACCATCTGTTGCCCAGAACCAAGCCTCTCCCTAGTTATGTGTTGGATTAGAATCCCTTTGAGGACAAAAACTGTTTTTCTTTCTTATATTTGTATACCAAATGCTTAAGACTTACTACGTGCCTGGCCTTTAATCAATGTCTAATAATTTCTTTTTTTCCATTTTATGCTTTATTTATTTTATATTACAATAATCTTGTGAAAATAAACATAAAATAAACATAAACATAAAATAAACATAAACCCCCTCCCCACCAAAAAGATAGAGAAACTTCAAGAGAAAAAAAAGTGGTTAGATTCTTCTTTTTCTGACTGATTTACTGAATTTCCAAGGCTTTGGAGGAATTCTGGGATACCCTACAGGGACCTTAATTCCTCCAAGGTCTTATGAGAGGCTCTGACTGCTCTCTTGCCTGTGCTCTGGAAGTGCTGGGTGGCTCCACAGGTCCCCACAGCAGGTTCCCACCACAGGGCTGCTCCAAGGCCAGCATGGCTGGAGCTCCATGCAGTGGTCACTCTGGTGGCACAGAGTTCTCTCACCACCCCTTCAAGCCATCCCTGGTGATCCCTGGGCCAAGAAGTCTGGAAACCATACCCCCTGCCATGGACCCAGGTGCCCCCCTGGGACCAGGCACCCCCCCAGGACCCAGTTGCCCCATGGGCTGTTTCTGGAGCTGGACTGGGCTGCTCCGGCCCAGCTGCACTGTGGCCCTTTCCAACCCCTGTCTGGTGGATCTTCTAAGTTGTCTTGGACTGGGAAATTGTATCACTCAAGTCTTTCTGTGGGTTCTGTCCCTCTAAATTTTGGCTAGAATTACAATTTCACCACTGTAGGAGTTTCTGGGAATTCCTGACCTCAGGCTGCCATCTTGGCTCCCTCAATTTCTTTTGCATTTGTTCATTCACCAACGCTCAAAGCATATCCATAAGGGCCTTAAGAATACAATTACAATAAAAGAGCTTGCAAAAACCAACAGAAAAAAAATCTCATTTTTATGACTTGATATGCTGTAAAGTTTCTGAAAATTATAGACTTCCTAACATTCAATGCCTTCATAGGATTTTTCTCCAGTATGAATTCACAAATACTGATTAAATGATGTTTAAGGATTAAGTAAAAGTTTTCACATGTTCACTGCATTTTACTAGCCTTCTACTAGCTCTGTGGTCTCCAAGGAGGGAAAAATAGTTAAGTCTCTTCTGCATTGATTAAGATTTGTTTGTGTTGGTATCATCAAACAAACATTTATTAAATATCAAACACTGATGATTAATGGTGGGATAGTAGACATATCTCAAGTAAAACAAAGTAAAACCAACAAACAAAACCACTAGAACATAGAGTCACTCCATGGTTAATATCAGCCCAGAAGTATGCTTAAATTTGAATCTCCCAGGACAGTGGTGTCAAACTCAAATAGACAGAGGTCCACCCATTAAGCTGCATATTGACTTAGTTTCAAAACATAATATTATCTATGTATTATTGTATTTATTTTGTTAACTATTTTCCAATTACATTTTATTCTGGTACATGATAAACTCAAGAGAGCATTGGTTATGTGTTTGACACCTTTGTGCCAGGATATACATGCAAACTTTATTTAAAATTTAGTTATTATCTCTGCATGCTCAGGACATCTAATGTATCTGTGATTTCCCAACATGCAATGCTGCAATGGAATTTTGCCTACATATTTTTTTCTAATTCCATTTTCAAACAAGAAAGTAAAAAAAAACCCAACAAAACTCAACTTCTGGATAAATATTATGTAGAGAAATTTGAAAGTAAAGTTATAATAGAATTTTTTTCTGGAATAGAAACAGAATCAACTGACTGACAAGAGAGATGCCAGAGATCTGGTTTGTTTCAAGAGTGAAATTTTCAGTTTCATGACTTCATCCTAAAGTAATTTTTATTTTTTGGCACACATTTAACTTATGTGTACAAGTTGGCTAGATTTGTTATTTGCTATATAACATGATCTCATCTCATATACAATTAAGTCCTTTCCCCATCCACACCGCCCACCCACATCCATTTTAAGGAAGAGTTGACTAAAATAATTACCTAGTTAAGAAAACAAGGTTTACATATTCTCAATCATCAAGCTCTGACCTTTAGAAAGTAAAGTACCCCAATATATAAGAGAATTTGCTTCCCCAAAGACAATCATTCACCAAGTACAAACAGGTCTTAGAAGATGTAGTAAAGAATGCAATTTCTTACTCTAAATGTACAAATAAACCCTTTATACTATTTAAACAAAATAAATTTGTTTCTATTGTTTTTGCAAACTTTAATAACTTAAATAATTTACTAATCAGAATAAAATAACATAAACTAAAATAGATACTCTCAGTCTAATTGGGCTTTTTTAGTCCCAATTCCTGAGACTAAAAAGTAGCATAGAGGAATCAAGGATCAAATACCTGAAGGTCATCCAGGTGAACCTTCAACTTTAGAGATAAGGAAATTGGAGCCCAGGTCATGTAACTCACCAAAAGCAGTAAGTATAACAAGTATCAGGGGCTGTATTTGCACCCAGATTCTCTGACTTCAGAGTTAGGGCTGTTGAAGGGATTTTGGGTTTTTTTGGGGGGGGTTTGCACTATACTGTGCTCCTGTTCATTAAAAGGTTTGTATCAGAGGAGATACTTCAGTCTGGCTCTTTATCCAGATAGAGATAGGAAGTAGATAGAGAGTCAACTACCATTAAATTTTTTTTTTAAATTTTGTTTACTACTATAGTAGTATTCCTTCCATCCTTAAAATTATCTAATTTTTTTACTTCTTTTGCAGTAAAATTAAGCATTAGACTTAGTAATAATCAATATAAACTCATTTATATATCATTTGAAAATTTGAAAATACTTAACTTATAACATCTTACTAAAGTAAATTTCTAGAAATCTTTACACTTCACATTATCAGTTTCCTCATGGAACATTTTGCCTCTGCTTCTATCTGTCCCCTACAAGACTGCAAGGTGATTGAGTGTATGAATTATATCAATTGCTTGCAAGCCCTACTATCCTCCATCTCTCAAAGTCTGTCCAAGTTCATGTTTGTTGTTTGCATACTATCTCTCCGTTTCATCTCTTGCCATTTCCTTTTCCTTTTTATCTTTCCCAACATCAGGATCTTTTCCAATGACACCTATCATCTCATTATATGACCAAATTATTTAAGCTTCAGCTTCACTATTTGACCTTCCAGTAAATAGCCTGAATTAAAGTATTGACTGATTTGATCTCCTTCCCATCTAAAGAACTCTCAAAAAGTTTTCTCCAGCATCACAATTCAAAAGTGCTGCAGCAATCGGCTTTACTTTATAGTCCAACTCTCACAGTCATACATTACTACTAGAAAAAGCATATGGACTTTTGTCAGCAAAATGATATCTTTCCTTTTTTAGTATGCTATCCCGATTTGCCATAGTTTTTCTTCCAGGGAGAAAGTCTTTTAATTTCATGGTTACAGTCTCTCTCTGCAAAGATCTTTGAGACCAATAATATAAAATGTGACACTGTCTCCATTTCTTCTTCCATTTGCCAGGTTGCCAAGAATTTAGTTTTTTTTTTTTTTTTTTTTTTGGTTTTGCTTTTACACCTTTCTCTTTCTATTTCTCTCATTTCAGAGAAAAATTCATTACCCAGGGTCATTCTTTAACGAACATTTATAAGCTAATGAATGGATTACTATTCATTCCCCAATTCATTTGAATGAACCACACTATAGTAATGAATTGCTCTTTACAGCCCAGTCTTTGATTGATTCTCCTACTTCAAAGATCTCCAGCATTTTTCATAAAACTATTCAAATATCTCTCTGAGACATACTATTCCCCTCCTTACACTTTCTCCTATATCCTATAAATATTATTTATCACTATATTGGATTTTATAATTGAGAATGTCTTTTTACTTGTGCATTTTATAATTGATAATGTATTATATTATGTATTGTGTTATTGTATTATATTATGCAATGTCTTATAGTTGATAATGTATTTTTTACTTGTACATATATATCTTTCCATAGTAAATACCACAGAAAGAGCAAGTAGTATAACATAACAAAGAATTATGGGAACTAGAGAATCAAAAGACCTGGGCTCAATTCCTGGATCTCTTTGAGACCTCACGTCAATCACTTTATATTATTGGACTTCATCTTCCTCATCTACAATAACAAGACTGAATTTGATATAATATTATTATAATATATTAGATTATAATATGTTATTATAAGCTAATCTAGGCAACAGGATGCATCTGTTTAGTTGGATTTCTATCTATATATTAAATAAAATTTTATGCTCACAATAAGGCTCTCCCAACTCATCATTTTCTAGGGATATAAAGATTCAGCTGGTGGCCCCCTCCAAAAAAAAATCACACCTGGGTAAATTTGCCTTACTGCCAGTATAACTGTGCTGGCAGGGAACTGTCTTCCCTTTTCCATCACATATGCTTTTAGGAAAATTTTAAGTGATAATGCCTCTTTTTTGCATTATGGTATTATGTATATTATTTTTTATTTTCTTCATTTCTCCATGAAAACTTTTCTTGATCTTATAAGATTAAAGAAAAATAGAAAGTAGCTTGTGGGAACATGGTAGGAAAGTTGAGAAAGAGATGAGAGAAATCCACTGCAGGAAGGAGTGAATAAGTAGAGAGAGTCAAATAGAAAAACAGCTGATATTCTAGAAAACAATTTGGATATTCCCAAAAGCTGTACATAATCTGCAACCCAGCAATACTACTATGAGCTCTTATTCCAAAGAGATGAAAAAGGGATAAAAGAAAAGGGTATAATATTTGTACAAAAATATTTACAGCAGCACTTTTTGTGATAGCAAAGAATTAGAAACTGGAGGGAAACCCATTAGTTGGAGAATGACTGAACAAGTGATATATATATATATATATATATATATATATATGTATATATATATATATATATATGTATGTAATTGTGATAGAAGACTATTGTGCTATAAGAAATAATAAGCAGAATGGTTTCAGAAAAACCTGGGAAGAACTGATCCAGAGTAAAGTTCATAGAACCAGGAGAACATTACACATTGATAGAAATATTGTAATGATCATTAACTGCTAAAGCCTTAGCTACTCTGATTCAGACAATTATTCAAAACAACCCCCAAGGGACCTAGGATGAAAAATTCAACCCACCTTTAGAGAGAGAGAACTAATGGTTCCAGAATGCAGAGTGAACCATACTTTTATACTTTATTTTTCTTGGGTTGTTTTGTGTGTCCTCTTTTGTAACATGGTTAATATTTCACATGACTTCACATTAAAAAAATAAGAACTGGTTGAGTGAAGCAGAATAAGGGTAAGCAAAAAAGAAAAGTCAAATCAAGCAAGAAAAAAAGAAAAGCAATGTAATAGCTCCTGTGGTCTCCTTTGCAGTTTGCCATGTATGATCCAGGTATAACAAGGTAAGATTATTGTAAATTGAAAATGCAGAAACATGAAATTCTTCCCACTCTTACTTGAAATGATTATATCATAGAAATTCTAGAATTTCAGAACAGGGAAAGGAAGGAAAGTTTGAGGCATTTAATCCCTCCACTTCATGTATGGGGAAACCAAAGGACTGCCTCTCTTTTTAAATCATACCAGGAATAAAGCTATTCCTGGTATCCTGCTTTGTACATACATGTACATTTGGAGTCCATGGTAGTAAAAAAATAGCCAGGAAGAGTCAGGGAAGAGGTATTGCTAGGGAAGAAAGAGACTTTAATTAGGGCTTTTACTAGATAAGTACCCTGACATTATTCTGACCCCTGCCTCTTTTGAATTTATTTTGAATAAGAAACTGAATTATGATTTCAAAACTTAACTTCTATTATTATTATTATTAATATTATTATTATTATTATTATTATTGGGTTAACAGACATAAGAATAAACACCATTAACCACTATCATTCTGGTGGCCAAAAAAAGAAATGCAAAATTTAGTCTTAAAGACAATATATCTCACAGTGATCTCACCAATGATACCATCTGGAGCAGTAAACCACAGTGACCAAATAAGGCAAATTGTCTCATGCCTGAAATCTTTCCTGAGTTAGATCACCACTTCCCATTGGATTTCTAGAATAATTGTAGAGGTGACCTACTCAGATTCAATAAATCACAGGGATTTTTATTGCAAATGTGAGTTGCATAATCTCTGGAGAGGTCTTACTTTTGCTTCATCTTATACCACACTGTAGACAGAAGAATAAGCTATAAAATATATTTGGCAAAAACCAAAATATGTAAAAGAGGTTTTTATTAAGAAAACCTATAAGCAATTAATACTTTTGCATAATAAAGTGAGATAATTTTCATGCAAACTATATTACAATCCTACAGGAATTGTTATATACATATACATATTTATATATAAATATAAATAGTGATAAAGAACTAGCTAGCTAACCAGATATAGATATATTGATACACTCAAATGCTCAAATAGATCTACAATCATCAATTCAGAACTTTGTCCCCCCAGCACATTGTCCCAACCCACCCGTGAGTGCCCATCTGGGTCCAAGTCTGAATTAACAATCATGACAGGAAGATTAAATGACTATATACCATTCCTACTTTAGTGTGAGTAACATTCACTTAGAATTGAAGGCTGATATAATATTTAGGAACCTAAAGATTAGTTTTTTAAATATTTAAATTAATGATTCACAATCCTATTTTAAAGCTACATTAGTATCCTCTGATATACTGATTAAGACAAAACTGTTTTAAAACAAAATCGATTTA
Source organism: Macrotis lagotis (assembly GCF_037893015.1). Lineage (NCBI taxonomy): Eukaryota > Metazoa > Chordata > Mammalia > Peramelemorphia > Peramelidae > Macrotis > Macrotis lagotis. The sequence goes on along the minus strand of NC_133658.1, from coordinate 774,024,367 downwards.
ATTCTCATCATAAATTAGCAGACTAGAAATCCAACAATTCAATAACTACTCCCTGAAGAAACACAACCTATAAAAAGCATATTATGAATGCATAACCTGGCCAGTTAGATTTTGAGGATAGTGTGTAAATGATTGTTTAAAAATGAATTTTGAGTAAAACTTGGCACAACATGATATTCATTATAATATTCATTTCATTGGTCCTGTGATAAAATTAGCAACTCTTTGTTGGATTTGGTACAAATATACATATATACATATATATATATATGCATACATACACATATGTATGCAATACCCATATATACCTACATCTTTGCATACAAATATGCATGCATGTATGTATGTATTTAAACACATATTTCTAGTCTTAAGGAAAGCTTTTGATCTTCCTTCAAAACTAAGAACAGTAAAATTTAGCTTTCTTGGGGCACAACCTAATAGAGTTCTTTTTTTTATTATTTCTCTACAGACTGATTTCAGCGTCTTTGTTCTTTCCCATCCCTTTAAAAAATTTTATACTTATATTTAATAACAAACTCTTGCTTCTCTTTTCAACCTTTCAAACACTCAGTGCTGGACATAGTACTTCTTTCCAAAACATACATGTTTCTAACTCTATTAGTCACATAGGTAGATAAACTAGGTCACAATTCAAAGCCTCAGCTCCAAATATTTGTTTTTTTAGGCTCAAAGGTAGAGATTTAAATCCAAAGTGCAGAGTGAAATGGGAACAGCAGTGTAAAAAAAAACTTACAGATTAATAAATAAAGACAAAAAGGGGTGTGTGATAGAATCTAGTCCAGCTTGTCCTTTTGATCTCCCACTTCCATATAACATCAGAAGAAAGAGAAACCAAAGTAGGATAAGTGATTTGCCCAAGCTCATCCAACTAATGGGTTGAAGCCTGGCCCTAGGAAACAGAATTCTAGACTCCCAATTAAATTTTCCATAGCAAACAATATAAAGAGTAATGAAGTTGAATTTTGTGTTAGATGTGTGTGAATTCTATTAGATAATCCTAAAAATATTTATTAAGCAACTTCTTTATATAGAGCACTGTGTAAAACCTTGGACATAAAAATCAGTATATATACAAGTACTGGTCCCAAATCTTCCCCCCCCTTCATAAAATTCAGAATATAGAGTTGTAGATATAAACATGGAAGTGATTTTCAGGCTTATATAGTCTAACTCCTGTAACATGTTTAATCTATCTAGGTCTCAGTGTTATTAAATATACTGCCCAAAAACACACAGGTAAAAAATAAAAGAGCCAGGATGTGAACTCAAATTTCTGGCTTCAAACACAACACTATTTCTAAACTATCAAAGTACTTTCTAAAAAAATTAATAGTGAACTATTTTGTTTTATTAATAGATTCATTGTGAATAATGTTTACATATAACTAATGATTAACTCTGCCAATTAAATCAATATATTTCACAGTGATGGAGAAGACAAAATAAGTTTTAGGAAGAAATTCAGGAAAGTTTCTTAAAGAAGATGGAATTGTTCAGTCTTGATGGAGGCTAGGGCTTTCAAAAGTCAGAGATGAGAAGAAAAAACATCTCAGGAATAAGGAAAAAGTGACTATGAGTCAATTTGCTGGAACAAAGGTTTGCATATTTAGTGTGGAAAGTTAGACAGACTATAAGGGGGTTCAAATGCCAAACAGGAGAGATTGCATTTTATCCAAAGCATAACAGTGAGCAAGTCTATGTTCTATAGAAGCTAGGAATATCTGTGACTTGGAATAGGTAGAGTAATTACCATTCTTAAAACCAGTCTAATGGCCAAAACACTTGATTATAATGTTACAGGAATCATAGGTTCATTCACAATTGAAGATTTTGAAATTTTAATGAGTCAGAAAGGCAAGTGTAGGAAGAAGAGGACATTGAATTTTCAATCAGAAGTTGTTTTATAATTTCAGTCCTGTTCAACTTTTTGTGACCTCATTTGGAGTTTCCTAGGCAAAGATACTAGAGCAGTTTGCCATTTTCTTCTCCAGCTCATTTTGCAGATGAGGAAACTGAGGTAAGTAGGGTTAAGTGACTTATTCAGGGTGTCTGAGGACAGATTTGACTGAGCAAGATGGGTCTTTCTGATGCCAGGCCCTATATGCTATCCATTGTACCACCTGGTTCTACCACCTGGTTCCCCTACATTTAGATGAAGAATTCATTTATCAAGAAACCAGATTAATATTTCTTTCCCTTCACCAGAGAATTAAATAATTCTCTTAGTCTTGAGGAGAAGGGGGAAGAGAGGAAAGAGATTACCATTCTTTGAGAAGGAAGAAAAGAAAGACTGAAGCAGAGAGGGCACAGAAGCACTATAAGATAACCTCAAACCCTAACATATTCTGGATCAGACTTTTGTTTAACTCAAATGATTTTCCAAATAGGTCACAAACTCATTTGGATTTTGCCTGATACTGCTTCAATTTGGCCATTTTTCTAGGAAAATTCTCAACAGATTATTGGCTATATTAGGAAAAATAAATGGAAACATTATGATTTGAATCAAATTAAAAGATGATAAATTTAAAGCTGGAAAGGGCATAAGAGGCCCAATCCTCTCATTTCCCAGAAGAGAAGACTGTAGGCTAGAAGTTCTATGGCTTGCCCAAGTGCATATGAATATAAGAAATGGCAGAGGAAAGATTGGAATAGATTCCAAGGCTCTTGCAACCATGCCAGGCAGCCTCTTTGAGGATGGTGTCACATTACAGTAACTAACTATTCATACCAATTTTTTTAGCCTAGACCTGTGATTTCCAGGTATAGGAAGTTATAGATAAAGAAAGTTCCTTTACCAATGGAAATCAGTAACTATTTTGAAATTTTATAGGTTGAGAGAGTTTCTTGGGGCCTGGAGAGGTAATATAAAACTTGCCAAGAGATTTCAGAGACTGAACTTGAACCCAGGTCTTCCTGACTCTACCCTCAGTTATATTGCCTCTCATTTACTTTAAAATTAATTTTATATTTACATTAAGCTTTACAGTTTGTAGAAGGGTATTACTTCATCATTTAACAAGTTCAAATGAGAGAGGGTAAAATATTATTTAATTTTTCTGTGTCTCATCTTCCAATATTGCTGTCAAAATTCCAAGAGAAATTAAGATTTGACTCTAATATCTTAGATCCCAAACTCAAATAAGAAAAATTCACTTAGAAAAAATATGGTATAGTATATAGATCATTGATTTTGAAATCAAAAAGACTTGGTTTCAGATTGCAATATTAACATTCATCAGATAAAAGACGGGGCATATCCCTTAACCCTTTCTGAGTTTCAGTTTTGTCCTATGTGAAATGGAAATAATAGTATCTCTAGGACTTAGTTCCTAGGGTAGCTATGAAGTTCAAAAGAAATATCATCAAAACACCGTATAATGATCCACTCATGACAGAGTTGATGGTATTAGAACAAAGACTGAAACACATTTTTTGTTATTATTATTATTTGGGGGAGGGTGCAGGGCAAGTGGGGCTGGGTGGCCTGCCTGGGGCCACATAGCAGGGTGATCATTGGGTGTCTGGGGCCAGATTCGGACCCAGGTGCTCCTGGCTCAAGGGCCAATGCTCTGTCTGCCACCCAGCCACCCCTACTATTATTACTATTTTATTTTATTTTGGGTCTTTTTTTTTCTTCTTTTTGGTTTTTGCAGGGCAGTGGGGATCGGTTGGCTTGCATGTCAGATGGCTGGGTGATTATTGGGTTTACGAGGCTGGATATGGACTCGGGTGCTCGTGGCTCCAGGGCTGGTGCTTCGTCCATTGTACCACCTGGCCATACCTACAATTATTATTATTTTTTTAATTTTAATTTTTTTCTCCCCCTTTACTTTTTTGCCTCTTTGTCTATCTATATTCATGGGGGGAGGGGTATTTTGTTTACTTGTAAACAAGTATATTTTATTAATGTAAAGAAAAACATTTGTACAAAATGAGAATAAAAATAAATTAAAAAAACACCATATAAATGTTACTCTTATGAAGTGGCTTCACCTCTAAGTCCTCTAGAAGAGGAAATATAATGAATTTCCACAATATTTCATTATTATTCAGTGATTATTTATATATTTACAATTGCGTTCATTAGAAAGGCACTCCATAACAATGGAATCTACTGGGGAAGCCAAAGGGTGATGGTTATTGTCAAAGGCAACATTTCTACCTGTTGTATTACCATACAAGACACCATGCAAGCTTCAACTATGGATCTCCTGATCTAAGATCTAAATTATGTTGATTGGTTCAGCAGAAGGAACTAGAGCCAGTCGTTCTTCATTTTATATACTGATCATATTCTCTTTATCTCCCATAGCGATCCTCCCCCACAAACTTTATAGGTTGGAGCCATAATCAAATCAATAGGGGCACTACTATTGAGAAGGGTATGTCTATTTTAGGGACAGCTAGGCACAATGGATAGCCACTGGTCTTGGAGTAAAGAAGATGCAATTTCAAATTTGACTTCAGTCACTTGATAGATACTAGCTATGTAACCTGGGGCAAGGCTCTTAACCTTGATTACCTCACACTCTGGACCATCTCCAGTCATCCTGATTCATATTTGGCCAGATGGCTCTGGAGGAGAAAGTGAGACTGGTGACTTAGCACAACATTCCCCTCACTCAAATCCAATTCATGTGCTTATCATGGCATCACCTCCCTGATGTCATGGTCTTCTTTAAGAATAAAGGACAAGCATCATTATCATGTCTATTTACTCCTCTATAGATCCACTTAACAACCCTATGACTTTCCAAAATAAAATAAAACCTCTATGTTCACATAAGTATATTATCTCTCACTATGAAAATGTCAGTTTCTTGAAAGCAAGAGCTTCTCTTCCTTTTGTATCCCTCAACTGTAAAGGGAAAATTTAAATGCTCAATAAATACGTTTTCATTCAAAGATCACTGATCTATAGGTATAATGGTTCCTGTTGGATTAGTCACCAAATCCAACTGACTAATTTAACAAATGAAGAAGTAACTGAGTCTCAGGAGAGTTGCCCAGGAAAATCTAGTAGCAAATCTATGATTCAAACCCAGTTATGGTCTCTGACTTTAAACCCAATCAATATTGCACAGCATCATTCCACTTCATAGCATTATTCAGACTTCTGTGGAATCAAGGCAAAGATAAAAGACTTTTGAAAGTCTTCTATGACTATTAGAAAAATATTAATTTTTTTCTTTTCTCTCTGACAGAAATAAATACTAAGCATGTTCAATAGTTTTTACTTAAAACTAAGTGATCAATTAGATTCTAATTCTCTCGGAAAATTAAATCTAAAATATAACTCTGGTATAATGAAAGTTGGCACTTCTATATATGTGCAAGCTAAATAATTAAGATAATGGAAATACTTTTGACAATGTTCAATGAACACCAGTAAAGTAATCAATCAAAAAACATATATTAAGGGTCTATTATGTGCTAGTCACTGGGCTAAGTGCTAGGAATAGGAGGGGGGGGAAAAGGAAAGTTTATCCAACCTATGCTTTTGCACAGTTAACCAATTCTTTGGGAATGTTAGTTTGTCCTTCTTTAAAGGAAGTTTAAAAGATTACAATGAGGTCTTATATTCTTTAATTTGGGATAAATAAAACCTTCCAAATGTAATGGAAAAATGTAACTATTTTCTTAGTTTTTTAAATTTTTTTGATTTTTGCAAGGCAATGGGGTTAAATGACTTGCTCAAGGTCACACAGCTAGGTAATTATTAAGTGTCTGAGGCAAGATTTGAACTTGGGTCACTTTGACTCCAGGGCCAGTGCTCTATCCACTGTGCCACCTAGCTGCCCCCAAGTGTAACTTTTTAAATTGACTAATCTATAAAATGAGCAAATGATTAGATTTCAATATCTTTTATTTAAAAGTTTGGCCAAGTAGGAAATCAGAGGAGTCTCATTTGTACTAACAACTCTCTATGTTTAAAAAAATATTAAAACCATATTTAAAAGGCATGTTGAAAAAAATAAAGAACAGCAAATGTATAATGGCAGTGCATAAAGTCTACCATGAACAAGACAGGAGAAGATTTCAGGGCTCTAATATGGTAATAAACATGGAGTCAACATAAATAGAGGGACAAATTATGTTTTGAAATGCCAAACACAGTATTGTTTGTTTCTGAGAGAAAACCACAATGGAATGTTCATCTGAATTCTATTAGATTCCTATTATAAATGAAAACCAGTTCCATTCTTCGACAATTTTTCCCATGGAAATGAAAAATATATCACTTAAATCAAGTTCTGGTGGCAGAATTTCCCCTAGTATATATCTCTTCACTAGAACTGGACTTTAGTTTTTTTTAAGTAAGTACACACTATATGTTCCTCAAGATACTAGAAAAATGGGAGAAGACATAGACCCATAACTTAAAATCTTGCACAACTCATCCCCAAAAGATCCCTTCAAATGATAAAAAGAATGTCTCATATTTTCTTTCATCTCATACAATTTTTCCACATCTTGCCATAAATCTGGTCACAGGATTTATCCAAACATTGGAGGTCTATTATTATTATCATCATCATCACTGATATTTACTACATACTTTAAGATGCATAGATTATATTATATCAATTATCTCATTGATTCCTCACAAAAAGCCTACAAGTTAATTCATTCAAGTAGTATTCCTTTTTGGCAAAAACTAAATGTGAGAGAAGTTAACTGACTTAACTATTGTTATACAAATTAAGTATCAGAAACAGGATTTGAACCCATGTTCCTGACTCCAAGGCAGCAGTTTAGACCTTGTCACGCTAATATTAGAAGACAGATTAAATCTTCATTTTGATTGACCCCCAAAAGCAGAACTAAGTGTGATGCACACAAAAAGGCAAATTTAAGTTTTGAGTAAGGAAAACATAACAAAATTGGGAGTATACAGGAGTGGGCTTGAATGCACTGGAAAGTAGTGCATTAACCCTTACTTGATAACCATTTCTTAGGTACACTTGAGAAGAAATTATTTTTTAGCCACAGTTTGGACTAGGTGGCCACTATATCTCTTCCAACTTAAAAATTTTATAATCTCACGGAGAAGGTCTTTTACAATCTGGTGCTTGAGATAATGGATACAAGGTAATACTCAAATAGTGGGAGCTATAGGATTTCACCTTTTATCTTCCATTTGGCTTCTACCTAAGACATTTTCTGTGACAGTATCAAAATTGTGGTCGATAACATAAAGTACTGGGTCTGGAATCAAGAAAGACCTCAGTTCAAATCCAGCCTCAGATAATTATTAACTGAGTGATCCTGGACAAGTAATTTATCCTGTTTGCTTCAGTTTCCTCATCTGGGAAATGGGAATAACAATAATAATAGCACTTAGTTACAGAAGTTGTTGTGACGTTCAAATGAGATAACAGTAAAACATAATACAGTGCCTGACATATTGAAGGCACCTATCTAAATATATATTACTTATAAGTATAAGTGGATATAAATATATGTATATATATGAATATATAATTTTCATGAGCACAGTCTGTTTTGCATTCCTTAAATTGAAATTAGCTTCCTCCAATTTCCAAACACTTTTGTAGTCTGTAGGAATAAACAGAACAAAGTACCTCTTTGACATGACAGACCTTTAAATATGACAGTTTTTCTATCCCTATTAGACTTATCTTATCCCTGAGAAACATTCTCTGTTTCATCAACTGATTTTTATATAATTTGCAACTGACACCTCTACCATTACTACTAATCATCATGATCCTTCCTCTTGAGAACATACTCCAACTTGTGAGATCCCTTCCTAAAATACAGAATTGAGAGAATACTCCATATATGGTTTAACAAGGACAAAATAGAGTGTGATTCTCACTTACCTGCTTTAGACAATAAAGTCTATGGAATCGCTGACTTAATATTTTTAACTACCATGTCAAATTACTAATTGATTTTAAGTTGGGAATCTGCTAAAATCAATGGATATTTTGCACATGAACTGTTATCTCTCTCTCTCTCTCTCTCTCTCTCTCTCTCTCTCTATATATATATATATATATATATATATATATATATATATATATATGTATGTATGTATGTATATCTTCCAAACTGTACTTATATAAAACTGATTTTAGGAACATTTTAATTTTTGTTCTTTTCCTTTTAAAGTTTCATATTAGCTTTAGCTAGATGACTTTGCAATCCAACGTGTTCTCTGCTTTTAAAACACAGAATCATAATCCCTCTGGGTTTCACTTAACATCATGGGGCTCTAATTAAGCTAAGTAACTAGTGCTTCATACAACTGCTCATTAAAATATAGATCAGTCCGGGGTCAAGGTCAGATCTTTGGAGAATTCAGCTGGAGATTGTCAGTAGTTATTGATATTTTAATAACTACTCTTTGAGTCTAGTCATTCAACCAGTTCTGTATTCATCAAACTGAACTATGATCTAACATATATCTTTCCAACTTATAGAATAGTACAGAATGAAGGATTATGTTAAATGTTTTGATCTCCTAGTTAAGTCAAACTGAAATAAAAGGTTAGTATGATAGGATTAATTTTTGATAAAACCAAGTTTGTTCCTAGTTATCACTGCTTCTTTTTTTCTAGCTATTCAGAACCATTTCTTCAACAATATGTTCTAGAATATTGCTAGAAATAAAAGATAGTTTACCAATCTATAATCTACAGAATCTGGACAGTTAGGTGCTACAATGGTAAAAGTATTAGACCCAGAGTCAGAAAGAACTAAATTCAAATCTAGACTTAGACACTTAATAAATAATGTGTGAGATTTGGCAAATCACTTTTTAAATGTCTACTTTAGTTTCCTCATCTATAAAATGAGAATAAAATTAGTGCCTAACTCACAGGGTCATTGTGAGGATGAAATAAAATAATACTTCCAAAGCACTTTATAAAACTTAAATCATTATGTAAATATAAACTATTATTATAAATGGTAATTATATTATATTTTATAATGAAGTATAAAGAATCATCATAATCATCATTATCATCATGAACATCCACAGATAAGTGGAACAATGGACAGAATACAGGACATAAAGTCAAAAGGACAACAGAGTCTCAGATGCTTACAATCTGTGTGAACCTAGACAAGTCATTTAACTTGTATTTGTCTCAATCAATTTACATATCTAAAAATAATAATAACATCATAGAGTTGTGAAGAGGATCAAATAAGATATTTGTAAAGCACTTATCCCAGCCTCTGCCATACAACAGGTACTGTCTAAATGTTTCTTATCATCATCAGCTAAACTCTACCTAGTAATGAAATTAAAGATATTTTTTTGCTTCCCCAATTCTGTAGTATCACTCCTGAACCCCACAATCACCAAATATCACAAATAGCAGCTCAATAATAACTTCTACCAGTTCTTAAAATGCTTAGAAGTCTGTTTATCTCAGTTTGGAAATTTGAATTAATTGTTACTAAAACTGAATGCTTTCCTACCATCTTCACATGAATCTTCATGTTCAATTCCCTGTAACTATCTCTTCTTTCTCTAAGGATTATTCTCCTGAAGTAAAACATTAATATTTTCCAATCCATTTTACTTTTTTATTTATTTAAAAATTTTTAAAATTTATTTAAGGCAATGGGATTAAGTGACTTGCCCAAGGTCAGACAGCTAGGCAATTATTAAGTATCTGAGGCCATATTTGAACTCAGGTCCTCCTGATTCCAGCACCAGAATTCTATCCACTGAACAAACTGGCTGCCTGCCAATCCATTTTAAACAGCCTAATTATCCCTTCTTTAATTTGTCTCATCCCTTTCATAAGCTAAAAAAGGTTATTAATAAGCCTCTTTTGTCTTCTTCCTCAACTTCAGCTCAACACCTTACAGAATACTTATTGATTTGAAGTTGGAGTCTGTATGTGCCTTTCTATTTCCTTTTCTACCTCATTTTACAGATGAGGAAACTGAGGCAAACAGGGTTAAGTGACTTGCCCAGTTTTACATAGGTGTTAAGTGTCTGAGGTCTGATATGTGAACTCAGGAAGAAGAATCTCATGAAGATGAATATTCTTTACTTTTGGGACCCTAATCATTGAGCCACCTAGCTGCCTATATTCCAAACATCGTATTCAGTATTTGACACATAGTGAGTGGCTAATCAATGATTATTGATTCAAATAAGTACATGTGTTTTCTTTTCTGCCATTATATTTGTGTATATAATATAATATAATATAATATAATATAATATAATATATATATTATTTTCAAATTTAATACAGATCATTTTTGCAGAAAGGCAATATAAAACCTGTCATTCTACCCCAAATTAAAACAAAATCTTCTGGTTAAGTGTTTATGAACTAGTCTTCTGACTAAGTTTCTTTAGCTATTTCACAAATAGGGATCCATCATCTTCCTTTCTGGTCCTATCTTAATTGCTGTTTACTACCATAAATCCTAACTAAAGTTTCTCATGTATGCATATTTCTCCTAAATGTCTCATTTGCTGATGCCTCTGCTTGTCAAAGGGAATTAACAGTATCTAAATGATCCAAATCATGTGCAGTGAAATAAGCATTTGTGGTTCATGGAACCCAACCACTTAATCATAAAATAACTTAAGTGAATGCTAACTGCCCCCCAAAGTCGCAGATGGTCAGATATGATATTTTTCAAACACCTCATCAATCAACATTGTAACAATTTTCCACTGGGAAAACCAGAAAAGGCATGCAGGTGGGATGGAAAGACTTCCAAAATAAACAGAAAAAGAAAAAATGCCAGAAAAGAATTAAAGGAAAACAATATATTATGGACCAAAATGTCCTCAATAGAATTAAATCTATTTGGAACCATTGCGTATGTTTAAGGAATAATTTTCAGATTTACCATGAATATAATTTAAAATTTGGATAAGTAAATCAATTATTATCATTCCATTTATCAGATGAGGAAAACAAAATCCAGAGAAGTCACACATCTTTAAGTGAAGAGACAAAATTCAAACCTAGGTTTCATACTCCAACTCCAGTTTATTTTCCACAACTTGGAAACTAATTTGCTCAAATGTCATTGGAATTTTACCAAGGAAAAGTGAAAAAAGCCTTTAAAGCTAAATTCATTTGATTTATTCAAAGAGGCAGAGATATCGAATTTGGGTTTGAAAATTATTTATTAGTTTATCTCTGAATTTTAACTTAAGGCTTTTAAAAAGAGTGGAAGTGAACTTGCACTTGTCAAAAGTTGCCTTAAACTTTCCATTGACTAAGAAATGTATTATAAATTTTTTAAAAGCTAATTCTATAGTTCAGTCAACAAATATATCATGTACAAACTAAGGTGACCAGCACTACTAGGCCTATATATATTAAAGAAAGTAAAAGAGGGCTATGGGTCCAAAAATATTGACAGCAGCTCTTTTGGTAGGAGGAAAAGAATTGGAAAGTAAGGGGATGTCCATCAAATAGGGAATGACTGAACCAATTGTAGTATATGGATATAATGGTATATTACTGTGTCATTAGAAATAACAGAAAAGATAGTTTCATTGAAACTTGCCTGACGTGTCTAAACTGATACAAACTGAAATTAATAGAGTAATGAGAACAATTCCTATACCTTTGGGGCTTAAGACATAAAAACTGACATCATTTTTGCTTCTTCTGGATGACTGAATTCCATATAAAAGGAAAAAAGTTATAGTCTGCTCTTTACAAGAATATATTGAGTTGAAAGCCCCTGTCTTTGTAACACAAACCTTTCAAGAAAATAAAAATGTTCAAAATAAAATAGTCATTTTACTCTCAGAAGTTTTAACATCTGGCATTTTGTCATCTTTCAAGTAACATACGATAGTTGAAGAAAAATAACAGAACCATAGAATGAGACTAACAAAAGGAACAATACATACTTTTGCAGCACCAATCTGTTCTTTCCGAAATTTCTCCAGTGGGGCTATTAATACATCATTAGCATTCTGAATCTGAAATGCAAAACATTGAAATATTAGAAAGTCATGTACCTGAACCATAAAACATGTATAAGTTTTTATTCTGTTTGTAAGAACCACAATGGGATTCATTTTGAAGTTTCAATCTATAGTCTAGGGATAAACTCAGAGTATATAAGTGTTGAATTCCTGGGTAATTTCTATTTCCATTACATTTCCATTAATTGCTTCAAAAACAATTAAATTTAAACTCATTCAAACTGAATCAGAATACTCCTTGTTCAGTTATAAAAACAAATTCTTAAGAATTAATAACTCATAATTGTTTCTTTTTTTCAAATTAAACTCAAATTATAGTTTTGCTAAAATATGCACACATTTTTCCTTCTCCAACTGTCTGGATAGACTAGCATCTTCAATGTTCTAACCCCAAATCCAAATGTAAGCAGTTTAGACAAACTTCAGAACATGGAATTCTTTTGAGTTGGAAAGAACAAATGATTAAATAAGATACTATGAAATAACAAAAATAAAAAAGTTTTGGAAGATAAGTTAAAATTTAAAAGTAGCTTTAATGAAAATCACATAATTGTAGTAAAGGACCTGAGAGTTCATCTAATTCATCCTTCTTATTTTATAGATGGGAAAAGTGAGGCCCCCCAAAAGTTAAATAACTTGCCTTAGGTCACAAAACTAGTTATTAATGTATCAGAACTGGAAAATAGCATGGTTCTTCTAACCAGCTAATCATTCATCTGCTATTCACTATTCTAGCATACAAAATTCAGGTAAAGTCTGAGTATTCCCTTTGCTATTATAGTCATATACTGACATAAGACATAAGATGTGTTGACTAGATTCCTGTTCACTGCAAAGCTGGAAGGAAATGCAGAAGTAACACAGCAAGGGAATGCTTTCAGATCAATTCAATGGACACATGAGTTCATATGAAACCCTATCCCTAAAATTTTATGATCCTTAGTTGTAGATACAATGTGTAGAAGTGCTCAACAGTGGGGAAAGTTATCCTTATTTACTTCTACCCTTCACCAATTAAAAAAATCAGAACAGAAATCTTTACAAGAAATATGAATGAGATATGGGGACAGGATGGGTATACATCATACATGCATACACTTATATACACACAAATATATATATATATACATACATACATGTATCTACACATACACATGGTAAAATTGTGCATCAAACATCTGTTTTCAATGCAATAGTTATATACCAGCATGTTTGTTATACAGATGTTTTACTTATGAAGGACAGGTAAAGCCCATAGTGAAACATTTCATTCTTGGTTATCACTTTTTAAACTGGTCTCTTTTTACCCACTCAGGTTCTCTCAAATATTGATTACTTTGCTTCCTTATTGAATAATAAACTCTACATATAAAGCATAATTTATGCATTAGTAAAAGGTAATTCAGAGTTGCTCACTAGGGTCGCCTCTTTCAGAATCCATGGAATTTAGATAATGTTCTTAATAATAGCACAATTAGCAAAAAAAAAGTTAACACTTAGTAGTGAAATAAATGTAATATATTCTACCCTCCCCCAGGAATTTAAAATCTGTTTCAGAATAGGTGAGGTATCTATCACAGAGAGCCTTTTTTTGTGGAGTTTAGCTATAAGGGACAGACAAGACATTTGAACTTAAGATAGCAGGAATAAAAAGAGCAAATCAATAAATCTTCACCTTCCCCACGTAAGGTAAGGGAAACCTGAGTATGTTTGTAAACAATAGAAAAATAGCCAGTAGAGAGGAAGAGATTGAAAATAAGTGAAAGAGTGGGGACTACAGAGGGTTCAGTCTACTGGAAGAGACAAGATGGAGTGGGATCAATCAAACAAGTGAAAGGGTTAAACTTGAAAAGGAATAAAACAACTCCATCATGTGAGCCAGGGTTGAAGGAGAAAGTAGTGGAAGCACTTGAATGATAGAATGATAAAGAATAGGAAAGATGAAGGTGCAAATGGTGATTGGCCTCAATTTTTTTCTACATATACATATACATATATGTATATGTATATATATATATATATATATATATAGAGAGAGAGAGAGAGAGAGAGAGAGAGAGAGAGAGACATATAAAATAATTGGGGGAAATGAAGTGCTAAAATATCTAATATTAAAATTATAAACACATCACCTACATGTTTAAAAAAATAGTATTAGATTAAACTTCCTAAAGTTGTGGGTTCCAGTTAATGCTAAGTGAACTCTACTATCAATGGCACTTACATTTTTTAATTCCAAAATTTACAAAAGGAAATATATAGCTAAGAGACATGGAAAACGATTTTTATAATGACCCATCTACTTCAAGTTTCTGCATTTGTCTTAGCATTTTAGGTTATAAAATCAGGATTTTCTCAACTCACAAGTAAGATAAAATAAAAGAGAACACTTTCCAAACTTGTAATTTCATATTCCTACACTATAGTTTTCTCTTATTTCATTGATAAAGCAAATTCTGATATTCATATTAAATCAAATTCCTATAGGCTGGCATCTCAGAAAAAGGCAGCAATTCTTAGTTATGGCAAGCTCTCCCTGCATATCTTTGCCCTCAGAGGTGCCAATGGGACCTTGATCCATAAAAGGGCAAAGGTGGAGAGCATGGGTAGAGGGTTACACTCTATTAAGAGGAGATATCTCAGTGATTCACTGTTTTTTTGTTTTAGATTTTACCAACAGCATTTTTCTAACTTGTAAATGTTAAAGATTCTTGGTCAAACTAGTCCATTCTGTGCCAGTGTAGCAATATAGCTACATATAAGAGACAAATAGATTCAGGTTCAAAAAGTGTTGACATTGAAAGGGTATGACTACTTCTGAGTCATTAAATCTTTCTGAGTCTGCGTCCTCCTCATAAAATAGGAATAATAATACAGGAAGTTTCTACCTTGATAACATTGTTAGGATTATAGGAAGCTCGGTGGTAGAATGGTTAGAAGGCTGAAAATGGAGTCAGGAAGACCTGAGTTCAAATTTGACATGGACAATGGCCAAGTCAAACTGTGTTTGTATCAGTTTCCTCATCTCCAAATGATATTAATAGCAAGTTTCTCCCAAGATTGTTAGAAAGGATAATGAAACAAATTCATAAAATACTTTGCAAACTTTAAAGAACTAGACAAATGTTAGCAATTTTCATCTATTTTATATTTAAATTCATAAGGATATTTAGAGGTCAACTAGTCCAACATCCTTTGTTTACAGACAAAAGGAAATAGAAACTTTGACTATTCAGGGTCCATACAATAAGAACAAATTAGAGGGTAATTTTGAACAAGTTTTCTTCTTGATTCAAATCTAGCCTTCCACCACTTTGCCAAATCTTAAACTACATAATGCACATTTGAAAATCAAAAGCGCTATATAAATATCAGCTATTATTTTTATTACTTATTCCTCTGATGGTGAAGAGGATTCCTTAAAGTTAATTCTCTGTCATTTGAATTTTAGAATAACATTACAGTGAAATTTGGTTATCATGTTTTAATACCATTATTATACAAAGTCTGGACAGTGTCATATGTATGTTTATAATTGCATTAGAAGTTCAGATAAAGTCAAGAAGAGTGGGAGTCAAACTAAGAAAAACATTGGGAGACATATGTATATGATATGTTCTGATGGAAAGAAGGCAGTACTAAACATAATCTTCATGGGAATAAATAAATAAACTGGTTTGACTGAAATAAAGAATATATATATATATATATATATATATATATATATATATATGCTTATAGTCAATGACTTTAAAGTGGTAGAATGAGTTCAAATTATGGAGGATCCAAAAGTCATACAAAATTGATTAGGGAGTTAATAGATAGTAGACAAGATCAAAGAACTATTTAAGCAAGAAACAAAGAAGAGTACTAGGGTATAAGATACAATAAATGACAGAAACTGGAGTAGGAGAGCAAGTCAGTAGATTGTTTTAGCAATCTAAGGATCATGGATTGTGATGGCAATGGAAAACAATAAAAAGGGATCCTTTTCAGAAGAAATGATAGCATTTAGTGAAAAACTGGATAAAAGAAATTTGATCTTAAAAATCAAAATAATTTTTCCCTGTAAGACTGGAAGAAGTCTTGGCATTACCAAAAGAAATGGGATCAGTGAGTTAAGGTGTTTGGAAGGGGAAGATAAAGTAATGAGCTCAGTTTTTGATATACTGAGTCTGAGTTGATAGTAGGATGGAGAGAAGAAATTTTGGAATGGTCTATTCCTCTCAGAAAAATAGGACAGGAGAAATAAAACATTCTCATCAGAGAAAAGTGGAATAAATAATTGATTTATATATTTAGTCAACAATATCTACATCCATATCTACTGCTTCAATCTCTGCCAAAATGAATGTTGTTTAGACCTGATCTAAGAGAAAAGACAAGTTTAAGATACAAACAAATATATAAAAAGTCATCTATATACAAAATAATAAGGAACAATAGAAAGAAGGACTAACACTGGAATTGAGGTGGGATTAGAGAAAACTTCCTGTAAGAAGGTGAGATTTTAGTTAGGATTTAAAGTAAGCAAAGAAGGTTGATAGAACAGAGGAGAGCATCACAAGCATAAGGGGTAAAGTCAGAGAAAATGCCCCAAACCAAAAAAATAGAGTGTCTTTTGTGGAATAGCCAAAAGGCCACTGTCCTTTAAATGGTATAAAAAACCTGCAAAGGTAGGAGGGCACTTGGTTAACCAGGGCTTTGAATGCCAAACAGAATACTTTGTAATCCTCCTAGATGCAATAAGAAGTCACTGGAATCTGTACAGCAGAGGAGTGACATGATTAGACCTGCGATTTAGGAAAACCATTTAGTAGTTAAATGGAGAATGTATTGGAATAGGAAGAGATTTGAGGCAGATATACCCATCAGACAATTATTGCAACAATCCACAGGCAAGGTGATGAGGGGGCATTTACAGTGGTGGCAGCACCAGAGTAGAAAGGTGGGTATTTAAGACATGCTGCAAAGATAGCATTAGGTTGACTTTTGGAGGGTAAGGGGGGGCTGATATAGTGAGGATCAAGGAGGAGTCCTAGGTTGTGAGTCTGAGGGAATAGGAAATTAGTCTTACACTCTACAGTTATAGGGAAGGTAGGAGGAAGCAAAAGTTTAGGAGAAAGATAATGAGTTTCTTTTTGTCTATATTGAATATAAGAAGTCCGCTGGACATCCAGATTCTCAATGGATTTCTTGATCATTATTTAATCTAGTATGAATTTCAAAGTTTTACTGCAGTTAGGTATGTGGGAGCTCTACAGTTAGTTTTATGTTCATGCAGCCATGTTGGCCAAAATTCCAAATAATGCCCTAAATGAATTCTTATTCCTATTTCAGCCCCCTTTCTTTGTTCATCAGGGTTTTTTTCTTTTACACTTGAATGAATATGTGATGAAAATATAACTGAGGAGTTGTTGGGGGAAATGTAGGGGGAAAAACAAAAGGTGAGAGTGAAAAGGTAGAAGAGGCAGTAGGAGAAAATCAGGAAAAGATAAAAATGCAAAAATCATAAGCAAGAAAGCAAGACCCTGGAAGATACAAATTTTGCTTTTGTCTAAATGGGTTACATATGACCAATGAATTAAATTCAAGGTCACTCAAGGAGACCTCTACAAATTAATGACCTACTGGATTCTTGAGACTACATTAGGAAGGAATAGTGTGGGAGACAATGAAGAAAAAAGGAAGTGAATATACTGAATAAGAAATTCTTAGGCTCCAATTAATAGGTAATTAACACATCTGATGTTGGTTTATTTCTGACAAGTAGTACATAAGTAGTATTTGCTATATAACTTTTTTTTAAGATTTTTTTGCAAGGCAAATGGGGTTAAGTGGCTTGCCCAAGGCCACACAGGTAATTATTAAGTGTCTCAGACCACATTTGAACCCAGGATCTCCTGACTCCAGAGCCAGTGCTTTATCCACTGCGCCACCTAGCTGCTCTGCTATATAACTTTATAAAATAACTTTGCACCCTTATAAAATAACTAACAACAATTGGGTGCTGATAATAGTTTGCTATTTTCATTATATGAATTTAAAGGAAGAGATCAAAATGAATATGCCAGATGTCTTGAGGCATTGAATTTATGGTCTGAATTGGAGTTTTTTGTTCCATATCTTTTTTATGTTATATAATAAAGGCATTGCTTTCATCCATATACACTGTCAATTCATACATATTAAATTCTTCCATTTTGAAGTAATCCAAGTGTTGAAAAGTTATACAAATGTCAGCTGGTTTAGAATAATTACCATAGTAGACTATAAGAGGAAGTGACACACTAAATAAAAGAAACTGTTTATGTGAAGCATGAATCATAATTGTAGCACTGTCTGATACGTGACACACAGCAAAAATGTGAAAAGCATGCTAAGAAAATTTAGTTGTGGCTGTGTATGTGTTTTTTTCTAGATATATTTAGAAATATTTTAATTTTCATTGATCTCTTTCCGAATTTACCACTTAAGGAAAGGAACAAGTCATGAAGTCAAGAATATTTACAAAGTTTCATTTCATTTTTGGAAGGCATTATTTCCCATGATCTAAAACAAAGATTCTTCAGGAAATGAAAAGATAGCTTTGATTAATACTACTTTCCTTCTTGATGGAAGAATAATTACTTTTACGTGGCTGTGATTAAATATTTAATTTGTAAACTCTCAATAAATCTTCTAAGCCAATATTCCTTACTAAAACTTCTTAGAACACTTTTATTCTTTGCCCCTTCAAGTGGAGTGATAGACAGTACATGGAGTTTCTAGATTTAAAGTTAGAAAGACTCTTCTTCCCGAGTTCAAATTTGACCTCAAACACTAACTGTGTGACCCTAGGTAAGTCACTTGACTTCTCTTTGCCTCAGTTATAGTAGTAGCACATCCCAAGGTAGATGTTTAAACCAAATGAGAGAATAATTGTTGAGCACTTAACATAGTGCCCGATATTAAGTAGTAAATAATTTATTAATATTCCCACTGCAGACTGACTATAAGTTTCCTGAGGGTAGAGGTTTTCACTTTGTGTTTGTTTGCATATTGCCTAGGCTCCCTGCTTTGCATGACAACGAATAAATATTGATTGAATCAAATGACTGAGGTATGAAAACATGATATCTACATCTATTGATTAGTATTTCAAAGTATCTGTGATTTCATTGGTCATTACCCCTAGCACCAATGCAAATTGCAAGCCCCACCCATTTTACTGGTCTTCATTTAGGGGGATGTGGGGAAATATATCTTACTTTCTTGACTGAACCTGTGATTTGATTTGTGTAGGGAGCTCATGAAAAAGAGCTCCTTCTGTGACTGCAGATGGGTGGTATAAATGTCCACATTTCCTATAAACTACATTGCTTTTTGGTATTACTTGTTACTATCAACTCCCCCCCCCAATAAGGTACTTTCTTCCCTCCTACCCCATCACCCCAACTTTTCATTTTCCTTTTGCATGTCTTTGCCATTAGATTGTAGGCTCCTTGATGACAAAGATTGTTTTTGTTATTTGTATTTTTATCCCCAGTTTTTAGCACAAAATGTTTACTGATTGAACTGACTGACTGAACCCATGTCTTCCCTACTCTTCCCTTCTTCCTTCTTTTTCCCCAAAATACAGCCCTCATGTCCTGATAATCATCCTGCTTGTGCTAAGCTTCTCTGGCTCTCCAAACTTGCTAGAATGGTCTGCAGACACATAGAGAAATCAGCTGCCAGATCTGCATTTGAAGCCTGTATTGTTTAGGAAGACTTGACAAGGCATCCATGTAAGATCAAATTTAGAGAACATAGAATGTGGCCATACATATGTTTAAAAATATTACCAGTAATTTCAGCTACTTGAAGTAAAAGAAAAACAGAAATGATATTGGATTATGCTTATTATGCTTTATTTACCAGATAAGATACTGCGGCCTAATCCTGCATTAGACTGGCCAACCACCATGTTACACCACATTAAGCCAAGCACATTATTAAGTTTCTTGTCACTATTCTTTTTGCTATTCCAAGTGGTTCTAATAAACTGCCACAAGGGAGAGCTCATAAATCACTCACAAATGATAGCTGGAAATGTTTTTATGTGGTTAGAAGAATGATTTTTTTTCTAGTATGTTTGGGTTTTTTTTCCTTGAGTATACATGAATTATAATTTTCTACAGACTGTGGGTTTTTAAGAGCTGTTCAATAGGAATTTTTAAGGCCTACTTTTGACTGTACAGAAAATTTTGCCCCAACATGTTATTGAAACAGACAAATAATTAAAATACTGAATAAAAGGATTCCCCTGGCACCATCATACACTGACCTTCACTTTCCAGAGCCCATTTCTTGTTGAAGATTGTAAATGTTGGGGATTGACACAGTGAACTTCTCAATCCTAAGTAGTGATTGATGGGTCCAATTACTAGGTAACACAACTAATATAGCACCAGGCAGCAAAACAATCGTCTCAAAGTAAAGAACAGGAAGACACAGCTTGGGTAAAGGAAATGATTCAAAGACACACTGAAGGACAATCTGAAGAAACATCTAATGACAAATTGAAAACCATGACAGATTACACTGCTCACAATTAGAAAATATAGGAAATTCTTGGCAAAGTACCTTCCTGTAGAGGAAGTCAAAGCAGTGGATCCACAAACCATGAAAATATTCTAGAGGCAGAGATACTCAACACTAACTACTGAACAAATCATATATACTAGAGCTCAGCAAAAATCTAAGGACAGGCAAGTTGTCACTTCAAATAAATCTACTTATCATGTAATAACCTTGTTTTTATGGAGAAATGTCTTTTAAGTTTAAAACACCCTATAAAGTAATGACATCAGTGGCACAAGGGAGAGAGAATCAGTTATGGTTTAATATTGTAGAACACCTAGGATTCCCTAATTCTGTCTGTGTATTTTCCAAGTGTTTTGAATAAGGGTGACACAGGCAGTTGTTGTCAGGGAATATGGGGATTTGGGGACTTAAGCTAAAAAATGAACATATCAGATCCCTTTCACATTTATTTTATCTTCTTTTTAATATAATATTGACCTTTTGAGGAGACAGTTATCAGGAGGGGAAAGGCAACCAGTTGTGAAAGAAAGGAAGCAACTTATTTCAAGTATTCAGAACTACTAGTTATTTCCTGGCTATTTAAGTAGAATGAAGATGACTAAGCACTGATGAGAAGCCTGGGGGTTCAAGATTAGACCTAGGACTTTAGCCAATGTCAATATTGATGCAGAAGGATTGAGAAGTGTGTAGAATACAGGGAAAAATAAAAAGGAGAGGCAGAGAACAGACAAGGAGACTATTTTTTTTCAGGATAACTCCTGTAACTAAGTTTAGGTACAGGAGAGAAATGAGGGAGGGATTATTCAGATGTTAGAAAGAGAGGAGTACTTGGGTTTGGAATGCCAGAACACTCTAAACTGGATTTCAGATATCCTGGAGAGAATGGAAATTTGAAGTGTGTAGAGGTTAGTGAGACCCATTAATGATAAAGACCCTGACATTACCAAAGAACACCTTTCCATGTAACAATATCAGTATCTGGGAAGCAATGATAAAAGCAGCCTCAGATATGACATCACAGCAGAATGGTATAAATTTGACCCCACAATAGTCTTCCCATTATAGGAAAAAAAATGGTCGAGGTTAGAATAGGCAGGAGGTAATGGCACAAAGATATCTGATGTTTGGAAAGTAATGAAGATCAGCATGTCTATAACAATAATATGTTGAAATTATTTTCATTATTTCTTTTGGTATCTTATTCAAAATATCTAAATCTCAGTTCTGGTATTGAAAGCTGACCTAGAGTTAAACAGGACTCAAAAATTTTTAAAGAGTTAACAAAGTAGGAAGATGAACTGATAATTCAGACAAATTCCTAACTAATTTAGACCTCCATATTCATTTTCATTAGAATGCTTATATTAAGTCATGAAGTCTTTTATGATCTAGTTCCTCTACTCAATATATGTATGATGAGGCAGATATTTGGCGCTTTATATAGTATCAAGCCTGAAGTGAGGATAACTCATCTTCCTGAAGTTAAATCTGACCTCAGCCACTTGTTACATGACCCTAAGCAAGTCATTTAACCATTTCCCTTAGTTTCCTCAGCTAGAAAACTGAGCTGGAGAAAGAAATGGCAAACCACTCCAGTATCTTTGGCAAGAAAACCCCAATTGGGGGTCAAGAGAAGTTGGATACAATTGAAATAGTTGAACAGCAACAGCAATATGAGTATGTGTATGTGTGTGTGTGCAAAAAGGAAAAAAAATCTTTTAACTGCTTTCCTGATAGACTCTTTTAAATATTAATGGGAAAGTTTTTTTTTTTATCAAGCCATTATTAAAAATGGGGTTAGAAAGCTACTATAGGGGTGGCTAGGTGGCGAAGTGAATAGAGCACTGGCCTTGAAGTCAGGAGTAACTGGTTCAAATCCGACCTCAGACACTTAATAATTACCTAGCCGTGTGGTCTTGGGCAAGCCACTTAACTCCATTGCCTTGAAAAATATATAAAGAAAGCTACTATAGCATACTATATGACTTTTTGAACAGTAAAAAGAAGGCTGACTAGTCATATTCTGAGTATAATTACTTCAGTTAATAATAATAATAAAAACAATAATACCGACAGTTACAATAACAGTTCACATTTATATGCTTTCAGTACTTTTTAGTACTACTGTTGCTTTTACTACTACTACTACTACTACTACTACTACTACTACTACTACTACTAGTACTGATAAAAATAAATATTTATTTGGTGATTTTCCTGACAATATACTTGTGAGATCCTATTAACTGAGTTAAGCAGTAAATACTATTTATATTAGAAACTTAATTTTAATGACAATAATAATTCAATCAAATTTAACAAACATTTACTAACCTGTTATGTGCCACATACTATGCAAAATGCTGAAGAGATAAAAAATGAAAACTGTTGCTCTACATAGGTCAATCTCTTAAACTCTTGCCACCTCAGTTTCCTTATTTGTAAAATGAGGAAATTGAACTTAATTGCAATCCAACACTAAATCTGCGCTCTTATAGGACCACTACTTTGGCAGAAAGCAAAGAAAAATAGAGACAAATGAAGAAAGTCACCATATTCACCAAAATTTCTATATCAGCACTTTTGTGAGACAAAGAATTGGAGACAGAGTAGATATCCATTTTAGTACATGAATAAATGGAATATTACTGTGCTTTAAGGAATGAAACATCAATGAACATAGAGAAGTAAAAAGAAATGTAAGGGAAGAATTATTATAATAATGATCATTACATTTTCATCAGCTAGAGCAGTGATGTCCATCCTTAATTTAACAAGTTTTTATTGAAAAATAGACAATATATTTTGATTTGCTATTTTAGCGAGAGCTCTGTGGGAGCTTGGCTTCGTTTATTAAAGCATTTAGTAACCCCACAGTTGGTTTACCACACTGTTGTCTGACTGCATTTTGGACAGCCATGACCTAAAGTATAAATTTAAACTAATGGAGAGAACAAGAATAAAAATTTTTCAAAGAGGAAAAATTAAGTAATATATTATTTTTCAATTG
This sequence comes from Macrotis lagotis, assembly GCF_037893015.1. NCBI lineage: Eukaryota > Metazoa > Chordata > Mammalia > Peramelemorphia > Peramelidae > Macrotis > Macrotis lagotis. The sequence continues at coordinate 774,000,803 of NC_133658.1, read as the reverse complement.
TAAATAACATGGTCTCTGAATGGTCAACTTGGTTCTGACAGAAAAAGTAATTTATCCCCTTCAAATAAATGTGTTGAGTAGATCTCATATCCTGTCAATTTTAAAAATAGTTGTCTTTTTTCACTTCAACTGAAGCAAAATAGATTTTGCTCCAAGCTTTTACTTTTATTCTTTATGTATCTCTCTGCTTCAAATGAGTTTCTTATAAGCAGCATATTGTAGGATCCTGTTTTTTAATCCACTCTGCTATTTGCTTATATTTTAAGGGAGAGTTCACCCCATTCACATTCAAAGTTATAATTAGTAACTCTTTATTACCCTCCATGCTATCTTCCTTCTGTTTGTATTTACCCCTTTTTCTCCCTTTATCCATATTCCCCAGTGTTTTGTTTCTGAATACTGCCACCTTCAGCGTGTTTGCCCTCCTATATCAACCCCCTTCCCCTTTATTTCCCCTTTCCCTTTTTCTCCTTCTTCCCTTCCTTCTGTTAGTTCCCTTTTTTCTCCCCCTCCAAGTTCCCCCCTCCACTTTTCCCCTTTTAATGCGTGAAAGGTAAGATAAATTTCTTAACTTAACTAAGTGTGTCTAAGTTAACTTTAAGCCAAGTTTGATGAGATGAAGATTCAGGTGATTCTCACCTCCTCCATTCTTCCTCTCCATTACTATAGGTCTTTTGCACCTCTTGATGTAATGATATTTACCCCATTCAGTGTCCTCCATCTTCCCATTTCCTTTTTTAAATAATTCTATTTGAGTCACAGAAAAGTTATGAGTGTCCAGCACTTCTGGCTAAGTATATTCTCTCTAATAGGGTGTAACCCTTTCTCCCATGTAGGTATATAGCCAGTTTCATCTTATTGGATAGCAGTTTTTTTTCCCTTTATCCTTTTTTTTAACCTTTTCATATATCTCTTGAGCTTCCTGAATGATGTCCAATTTTTTTTATTTAGCTCTGGTCTTTTAATCAGGAAAGATTGGAAGTCTCCCATTTCATTAAATGTCCATCTTATCCCCTGGAAGAGAAGCCTCAGCTTTGCTGATAGTAGATTTTTGACTTCATTCCAAGTTCCCTGGCTCTTTGGAATATCTCATTCCAGACTCTTCAATCCCTTAATGTTGATGCAGACAGGTCCTATGTAATACTTATTGTGGCTCCTTGGTATTTAATTTTTTTTTTCTTTCTGGCTGCTTGCAGGATTTTTTCTTTTATCTGATAGTTCTGGAACTCAGCCACAGCATTACTTGGTGTTTTAAGATCTCTTTCTGGAGGGGATCAATGTATTCTTTCAGTGACTATTTTGCCCTCTGGTTCCATGATATCAGGGCAATTTTCCATCACTAAATCCTGTAATATTAAGTCCAGGCTTTTTTTTCCCCTCTTCATTGTTTTCAGGAAGTCCTATAATTCTCAGGTTGTCCCTTCTGGATCTGTTCTCAAGGTCAGTGGTTTTGTTGATGAGGTATTTTACATTTTCTTCTTTGTTTTTGTTTAATAGAATCTTGTTCTCTCATGAAGTCATTAGTTTCCACCAATTCCATTCTTTTTTAAGAGAAGAATTTTCTTCATTTACCTTTTGCAACTTCTTTTCCAGTTCATCAATTCTATTTTTTGAAGTTTTCCATTTGCCCAAGTATAGTTTTGAGAGAATCATTTTCTTTCTGCATCTGCCCAGTTGAAGATCTGAGAGAGTTAGTCTCATTTTGTATTTGTCCAATTGCATTTTCCAAAGATTTGTTTTCTTGCTGCAAGGTGTTAATTTTCTCTTGAGTTTCTTTTCCCCAATTTTTCCAATTGATTTGTGAATGACTTAGCATATGAATAGTCAACTTGATTCTAACAAAAAATATTATCTCTTTCAAACAAATGTTAGCATATTTCATATCCTGTCAATTTTTTTAAAAAGTTGTCTTTCTTTTTTTATCAACCATAGTCACAAAGGATTTAGCAAGAAATTCTGAAAGTTTTTTTTTTAATTATACATTCAGAGATTTACAAGGAGAAGTATAAGAGACCCCAAAGGCTATCTATTCCAATTTTGTCCAGGCAGGAAACTGAGGTCCAGGGAGGTTTGACCTGTCTAGTTACCCACATAGAAATGATCAGAATTAGAATTAAGCATCAGAGTTAGCATTTGAACCTAGATTTTTATGGTTAAGTAATATGGTGAAGAGTCCTTCTAGATCTGGAAGAATTGTAAGACAATTCACACTGGTTTAGCCTCAAGGGTGAGTCATGGATTATGGTTGTTACATTTATTCTCAAGCTCAAATAGCACAGAGGATTTAAGAATAATGATAGATTCTAGTTGTTTATGCTCCTGATTGGACATAATATGTCATAAAAAGAGAGATAGAAGAAATCTTCAGAGGGCTATCTGTCTTCATAATGTCTCATGATTTCCTGAAAAGTACTAAGACCTTACTCTATAAGGTTAATTGCTTGACACTGCAACCTTGCATCAACACAATCTTTCCATGTATAAACATAGCACTGATCCCAATCAATGTTGCAAATACCTCAAAACCAAATCTGGTTTTAATGTCACTACACTTGTTATTTTTATGGAATTAACTGACCCCTCTAATATTGCTTTACTTAGTATCTGTTTCTATGGAAGCAATCACTAATATGAGTTTGGATTTTTTTGTGCATGCATAACTTGACCATAAAAAGAATATATTGTCTAGTCAAACTATACCTGTATACCTATAAGTCTGGGGTTATACAGATGTGTAATGATACTATTTTGCTTTTGGGGGGATTTCTTTTGTTTATCTAATTCTAAAGAAATATGCAGTAATGGGGCGGCTAGGTGGCGTAGTGGATAAAGCAACAGTCCTGGAGTCAGGAGTACCTGGGTTCAAATCCGGTCTCAGACACTTAATAATTACCTAGCTGTGTGGCCTTGGGCAAGCCACTTAACCCCATTTGCCTTGCAAAAATCTAAAAAAAATATGCATTAAGGAATAATAATTATATTTTAGCAGGCTGCCAAAAAAAATAAAGTTTCCTAATCAACCAAACTTAGCTTTTTTTTAAAAAAAATATTTTTAATAGTTTGTTCTCTCTCACTATTTGCACAAGTTAGGATTTCTCTGAAGAAAAAATAATAATTTATCTATTTTAAATTTTATATTAGTGAATTTGCAACAAGTATAGAAGAATCTTTCATGTTTTATTAATAAAAATATTAAATTTAAACTTCTAGTTACATTCATACAAAAATAATTCCAATTTAACATTTGAATGTCATTATAATTTGATCATACCATGGGGAGATAGGAGGGAAGAGAAGGTGGTAGAAAAATGTGGAACTCAAAAGTTTTCAAACTATCTTTGCATGTAATTGGAAAAAAAGAAGAAAAAGAAAAAAAAATTGCAAGACATCATGAACTGATACAAAGTAAAATAAACAGAACCAGAACATTTTACACAGGAACAGCAATATTGTAAGATGATATACTATGAATAGCTTAGCTGTCTTCAGTAATACAAAATGCAAGAAAATTATGAATGACTGATGATGAAAGGTGCTATCCAGTTCCAAATAAAGGACTGATAGAGCTTGAATGCAGATACTTTTCTTTAATTTCTTTAATTTCTTGGGGATTTTTGTCCATATTTTCTTTCACAGCATGACATATGGAAATGTGCTTTGCATGACTACACATGAATAACCTATGTCAAAATGCTTGCTTTTTCAATGGGGGGAGGAGAAGAAAGAAAGAATTTGGAACCTTGAAAAAAGTTAAAATTGTTTTTACATGTAATTTAGAAAAAATGATAAAGAAAATGACATGAACTATAGAGTGATTAATATTTATTATTGTCCAATAAAGGGAAAATAGGTTGAGGAGACTCTAAAAATTGCCTTTATCAACAAGGAAAGTAATTCTTTGGGTGCATGATGATACATGGCAAGCCAACATCTAACTGATTTTATTGTCAGGAGACAAAGTTATCGATGAATGAAAAACTTTAAAGTGAAACAAAGGACTATACAGATACAAATTTAGTGGAGGAAGTAAGAATCAAAGACAAAGAAAATATAGTCCTCCATCTCAAAGGAGATTACAATTTTTCCTTGGCAATTTCTTTTTATCCAAAATAGATACATTTTTCCTTGGCAATTTCTTTTTTATCCAAAATAGATAAATTTAATACAAATATAGTTTGTATTAAAGTAGAAGCAATAATTGTTTGGGTTTCTAAGGATAAATCTAGATTTTTAAAATCTCATATAGTATTTGAAATTCCATAAAGAGTATGTGAAGGAAATCTATTAGATTTTTGATGGCATCTTCATCAATAAAAATAAATTTCCATTCAATCTTTATAGTTAAATTTATTTCAGAAAATAGTAACTATTTGGTGTGTATAAAATTTATGAATCAGTTTCTTTTAAAAAGACAAAGTATATGGTTTTAAAAATGAATCTTGAAAGTTTCCAAAAGATTAAAAGAAAGCAACAGCTCATAAACCTTTTAATCACTAAGAGGTCAAATGTTCACTTTCCCACAAAGCCTAAAGGAATTATAAAAGCACAGTATACATAACTAATTTGTTGCTATTTTAAAGTATCTTCAGAGTATTCTTAATATGATTATAAAATCACTCTTATACTATACAATTCAGACACAAATAAGTCACCGAAAAAATTTCCATCCTATCACAGTAATAACTTATATTAAATTTCAAAATGAATGTACACTCCCCAACCACAAGCTAGTTGTTTTTCCAAAGCATATTAGTTCATTTGATATTAAATCTATTTTCCCATACAATCATGATATATGAGGACATTAGGTTCCCAGACAAATATGAGTAGAGACTATGCATAACATATTAAAAAACACTTTCTTCATAATAGGTTTAAAAAGTATAAATATTTTTATTCCCATTTTATGTAGTAGGAAACAGAAGTTTTCAAAGTTTAAATTCCCATGTTTTAACAGTAAGTATATAATAGAACAGTAATCAAAGTTTTCTGAATAAGTCTCGTTCACGTTTCACTAAAATCTATAACAGTCAAAAGTACCCATCAAAAAACAAGTATTTATTAGGATGAGGATAAACAGAATCATAGTTTTGGGGCTAGAAGAAACTTTAAAGGACATGTAGTCCAACCATTTCATTTTATAAAGAGGGGAACTGAAGCCTATGATATTAAAGACCTTTACCTAAGATCATATAGATAGCAAGTAGAAGAGCCATGATTCTAGACTTGTTTCTGTTTCTCCAAATATAGCACACTTTACACTGTAACTACAACATACACATACACAGATATAGAGAGATATGTATGGATCTAGTAAAAGTAGAAAAAATATTGTTGTAATAACTGTCTCCAGAGAAAAAAACTGATAAATAGAAGAATGTATAAAAAATTTTACATGCATACATACACAAACATACCTATTTGTGTCCCTGAGGTGGGGCAGAAAGGAAGGAGAAAAAAAAATGAAGAAAATGGAAATTTACATAATAACTTTGTTACGTATTTAAAAGGAATAGTGAGTTGTACATAGTGCAGTTTAATGTGCAATCATCTTTTATTTGTTATACTATATAATGAAAATTTCTAATTCCATAAATTAAAATAAACTTAAAAATTTTTTAATAAAGAAGACTAATAGAATCTCAGTGACCCACAGAATCTTAAGTTGAAAGGAACCTCATCTGTTATGATAAATACCTGGCCAGACATCCTCCCAATCATAACTCTGAAAAGTGAGGATACAGTTTTCAATTGAAGACTTAAAAGTGAAGGGAAAATACACTAAAGCAGCCCTAGTTCATCCCTTGGGAATCAAGCAAAATAAATCTATTTCATCTTTCATATAAGATTCTTTTGAATGATTAGAAGACAGTTACCACATGCTTCCCATGTCATGCCTTCTCTGTAACAAACATATAAAATTCCTTTATCCAATTCTCTGATGAAGATGGTCTCTAATTTTCTCACTATTCTTGATATCCTTTTTTGGATATAATTGGTTGTGAATATCATTCCTAAAATGTGCTACCAAGGCTGAACATGATATTCCAGATGTGTTCTCACCAGGACACGAGTATCACTTTCCTTTTTTTTTCCTAAATGTTATGCCTGCCCTAATGCAACATAAGAGTAAATTAACTGTTTTTGCTGCTATTTGACCTTATTAACTCAGCCTGCTCTCCATCTTTTTCCATATAAATTTCCCCAATCTTATGCCTTTGTGATTGACTCCTTGAACACAAATTTAAGACTTTACATTTTATCTATTTATCTTGTTTGATTCTATTTATCATTCTATCTTGAGATCTATGCACTGGAATACTTTCATCCATTATATTAACTTTCCCTTCCAGCTTTGTAAATTTGATAATTATGCTAATCATTCAGACAGTAAGTCATTAACAAAAATGCTAAACAATACAGGGTCAAGGACTGCTCTTGAGGTATCTTATCAAGGATATAATCATAGAAATTGGAGTTGGAGGGAACTCAGAGGTATATAATACAACTTATACCCCCAAAAGGAATAACTTGTGTAACATGCCTAAGAGCAATTGTTCAACTTAATGACCTCAATGAGCTTAATTACCTCAAATGAGAAGAGAAATTACTTTCTTGTCAAGACAAGTCATTCCAATTTTGGACAACAGTCGTTAGGAAATCCATCCCTAAATCTGACTACAACTTCAACCATTTGCTACTAGTTTTGCTTTCTGAGGTCAAGTAAATCAAGCCTTATAACTCTTCCAGGTGACAGATTTTTAAATACTTAAAGACAGCTATCTTGTCCCCCCCCCCCTTACTCTCCTTTTCTTAAGGCTAAATTATTGGAAGTTTTTTTGTCACACAGTCAATTCAGCAAATATTCATAAAGCACCCAAGTTGAGTATAGCATTTCAAAATTTGCTAGAAATACAAAGACAAAAGGAAAAAAGTCTGCTTCCACATAACTTAGATTCAATTGGGTCTATATCACACAAATTATCTTATAAAATTAGTACATACATAATAATTTAAGGTGGTTGAGAATTCAAAGAATCAAGAAACACATCAAAGGAAAAGTTTACATACGTGATTACAAAAGATGGAGATAAAAAAGAATATTCAAAAGCATAGAGGCAAGGATATGGAAAAGCAAGTTCAGAACAGGAGATTGACTAGTTTGGAGAGGACTGCATATGTATTGTTGAGTAAGGACAAATATACTTTAATTGAAAGCATGTGCTAATCCCCCCAAAATGGTTTGTTAATAAACAAGAGGATGCAATGATCATATTATATTTACTCAGACAGTGACATATAGTAAGGTAGTAGTAATAAACAGTCAATTTCAAAATTTGTCTGAGGGCTGTAAAGCTGATCACTCATTTCTACCTACCAAAAGTAAAACATGGCATCTATAGAACATTTCCAAGCTCCTGTTCCTTTTATCTCATTTGGTCCTGACAACATCCATGTGATGTTCAGTACAGGTATTATAATATTAAAGAGTTGTGGTGACCAGAGGATATGCACAGCTGAAAGGCATACACATTCCTAATAACGGGTTCTAAGTTTATGCTATAGTGATTATCAGTTGAAGGAAGTCATACACACACACACACATATATACACAAACACATGGATGTATTGTATTATTTAAGTTAACTTTTAAAATCTATTATTGCCAAAACATAAAAACTTAACATCAGATCAGATGTTCATATAGTAAGGAAGGGAAATGGATTGAGAAGAGAGGGGAAGATTGAGGGTACATTGGAAGGAATTGATTAACCATTCATTAATGGTCTTAAATTTATTATAAATACTTTCAAGATAAATTAACCAGTTTTTTCAGTATCTATTCTATACCAGGCACTTTGATAAACTAGGTCTGTAGAAAGGTCTGCTTACATTAAGTAATTCTCTAAACAATGTGACTCTTTTACTGATTCATATTTCCTAAAGATCCTCCCCAGAGAGAGGGAACTGATGCAAAAGGACAAAGAAAGAAGAATATTTTTTTCCCAACACTTCCCTGATTAAGTTGGGCAAAGTCACTAGATCAGTTTCGTCTAGGTTCTAGGCTAAGGTACTGAATCACAGATGGTGCTCACTTTAAATAAATTTGTATTACAAATAATTCTTAAAGAAATCTTATTCCAAAAATGTTTCTAAAAATATTGTACACTTCTGTCTCTTATGAGGAACTGAGCAGCCTCTAGCACCTCCCCCCCAAAAAAAATCCCTCCAAGAAAAGCAAACGACCACCACAACTACAATCGCTGATAGGGGATGGGGGTTTGGCCTGAGGCCTCTGGCACAGAGAAAGAAGACATGCTCAGATGGGCCAACCTGCTCACTTGTCTGGAGTGTGCCCTCCTTCTCCCTCAGAGAGTATGGCCAGGGCCTGCCTTCCTCCCTCCCCATGTTTCTCCACGAACAAAGGAAAATTCACATTAAATAAAAATCACTTTATTTAGAGCTCTGAAGAATGATTTACTTAGATAAAGTGAGAACTGAAGGAGGAAAAGTTCCAAGTTGGATATTGGCCTTCAGGGCTAGCCGCTACTGTGAAAGTCTAATACATTCAAGCCTGGGATACTGGGATACTTTGATTCAAAATAGAAATTATATTTGAAGTGAAAATGGAACAGTAGTCATATGGTCATATTTATGATTTTTTTAAAAAAAGCCCTGCTCTCTCTCTCCATATATAATATATTTCATAAATATTTGAATATATACATATATGTATATATGTACACGTTTGCATGCATATGAATATATGTGTGTGTCTCAGATGCTTTTTTTTCTCTAGTGATTATAAAACCATTTATAAAACCCCATTTTGTTTTCTGCAATTTTTTTCAATATAAGCCAGAAGGATAACCTAAATTTGATAATTTGGAGGTGGTTAATTCAGTTTATGATAGATCCCAAATGGTTGCCAAAATTTTTTAGGCTCCCACATTGCAAACCTACTATTTCTACTATCTCCTTTCAGTAGAGTACTGAAGTTCAGAAAATACTAGTAAATGAAAAAAAAAAAGAAACTTCCATGGAGAATTCAATGGAACTTTGGGGCAAGGATTTACTAATTTTACTCAATACCTCATGTCACTGAGTATTTGTTGTTTTGGTTTTTATGTTTTTCAAGACAATGGGGTTAAGTGGCTTGCCCAAGGCCACAGGGCTAGGTAATTATTAAGTGTCTGAGGCCGGATTTGAACCCAGGTACTCCTGACTCCAAGGCCGGTGCTCTAGTCACTGCACCACCCTAGCCACCCACACTGAGTAATTGTTAGCTGATGCTTGGTTTTTGTTTTCTATTTTTTTTTTTTTGCAGTGGGATGGGGAGAACATAGAAGACATAAAATAATGCTTCTCTTGTTGTTCTTCAGTCATATCTGACTCTCTGTGAGTCCATTTGGATTTTCTTGACAAAGATATTAGAGTCATTTGTCATTTCCTTCCTCCCTTCCTTAGTTCATTTTCCAGAGGAGGAAACTGAGGCCAAAAAGTGACTTGCCCTGAGGCCAGATTTGAACTCAGGAAGAGAAGTCTTCTGAATCCAGGCATAGCAAGCTATCCACTGCAGCAGTTGAATATTCATTCCTTCTCTAGGAAATAGAAAAACATCAAGCAAAGAAATGAGTTTTATGTCCCTCTTAGATGGAGACTTCCTTATTTCACCTGTTCTTCTTTGAAGCTGCTCTAAGACTCCTCTCTTTTAATTTCTTCCTCTGCATACCTCTTTCAAAGAACTCTTCCAGCCCATACACACACTCTCTCTCTCTCTCTCTCTCTCTCTCTCTCTCTCTCTCTCTCTCTCTCTCTCTCACACACACACACACACACACACACACACACACACACACACAAACATCCACACTCCATATACACACATACACATACACATTCAAATGACAGGTCTATGCCAACAAATACAGCATAACACAAACAGTAAATGATAAAAGATATGTAGATAGTAAACAGTATGGGAAGATTAAATATGGCTGGCAATAATTATTGGTTTATTGTGAGCCCCATGGAACAATAATAAGTCCTTAAACTAGAAGAATGAAAATAGAAATGACTACATTTTTGTTTGCTTATTTTAAGTCATTATTTTAATTTAGAGGTTTTAAAGTTGTTTTTTTTTTTATAACCTGGACTCCTCCCTGACCTCTATCCCCAGATTATGACAATCTGGTGAATTCTATGGATCCTTTCCTCAGACTAACATTTTAATGCATGAAATTAAATACACAAGTATTTAAAGGAAATATATAAAAGAAATAATTTATACTGAAATAATGCTATCGAAGTATTTTTAAAAACAAGTTCCTCTACTTCTAAGTTAAGAACCTTTGCTATAGGCTGCTTATAGTTGCCTTTGGTGAATCAATCTCAGAAGAAAATGCAGCTCATGTCAGTTCATCTCCTGTTATTTTTCCTCATTTGTTTTTAAAAAAAGGAAATAGTTTGACTATATTTGTACTTGTCTTTAGTCCTTAGATTCTCAGTTGTAGGGTTTAGGGCAGAGACTGTGTACTATACATCCTGTACGCTCTAGTATTTTACATGGCTGTTGGGTGAATCTATTAAAATGTTATATCCATTTGATATGGTAGAAAAGTACAGAAGATTGAATCTTGGTCCATAGAATTATTATTTCAAACAAGTTTTATTTATGAGTGAGACAGACAGAGGAGGGGGGAAGAGTGTATAGACATGCACATTCATATACATATGTGCCAGAGAAGAGACTATAGGGAAATGAGAAAAGAACAAACAAAGGACAACTCACTTGGACTTAAGAAAGGATCAATATGATAAATATAAAGGATAAAGGATAAAGGACATATAAAGGACAAAGTGAAGTTAGCAATGCCAGGAAAACATGAAAGAATTATTGAGTAATACTATCACATATAATTAAGAACTACATTGAGTAACATTGTTGAAAAATATGATACTAGGGCAGCTAGGTGGCATAGTGGATAAAGTACTGACCTTTGAGTCAGGAGTACCTGGGTTCAAATCTGGTCTCAGACACTTAATAATTACCTAGATGTGTGGCCTTGGGCAAGCCTGTTAACCCCATTTGCCTTGCAAAAACCTAAAAAAATGATACTAACTTAGAGAGGAAAATTAAGAAGATGGCAGAATTTTTCATGAACAAAGGGATACTCATGTAATAGCATGAGAAAGACTATTGGGACTCTTTGGAGAGTTTATTATTTATAACTTTCAACTAAGTAAACAACATGCTATAGGTCATCATCATAAGAAGCAAAATATAAAGTGCTAATATGATTTCAGAGAGGGAAGCAAATTCTTTTGATTGAAGAGGCTGGCATCCTTGGTACCTGCATGCCTCATTACTGCTGACCCTTCTGATCTCAGACCTCACTTGGTGATATCCCTATTTTCTGTAACCATGGTCTCAGCAGGATACTCGCATCCTTCCCAGTTTTTAACTTGGTCAATTAGGTTGACACAGAGATTTGTGATAGTGCAGGTGACAAATGACAAAAAGGGACACTGGAAAATGGGAGAAAGTTCATCCTGGTAATAGAGCAGGAAAAAGTGATGGGAGCAGGGAGAGGAAGTAAACTGGAATTCATTGCAGGTTAAAGACAACAAATTATAACACAGAAACACTGCTTTACTCCTTCCCAAAACATTATTTTCCTGTATTTTACCTATTTTTTCTGATTCATGAATGATTTGAATGCAACAATGCTGGGGCAAATCACTAATACAATTAAAAAGAATGAGGTTAAAGAGAAAGCTGTGAGCTTTCTTTAGAAACACTCCAATTTCTGTGATTCAAGCTCTTTCTCCCTTCCCTCTTCCTCCAAAATTTTGTGTAATTTAAGACTGGAAATTAAAATACATTAAATAAAGAATAGAGTAGGTCTTTACTCAAGTAACTTAGGCACTGACCCCTTCATAAATGAACTTCCTACATTAAAAGAAAAAAAGTTCTTATTTGAGATGTTTACACTACGTACTATCTTAACACAGACTGCTCCATAAACACAGGAAACATCATAATTGAAACACAGACCTACTTAAGGAAACTAGCACCAAAAGCTCATACAAATAAGGAGTGAAAACTATTCCTACAAACTACCCCAAAGTAATTGGTTGAATAGACAAGGACTGTCTAAAGTTTATAAGGGAGAAATGGGGTTATTTCTTGGAATAAATAATGAGCAAGGATACTGAATCATAGTGTTGTAGAAAATATCACCAGAGTGATTAAAACAGAAAGTTTTACAGCTTTGCTAGATAATACAAAAATCTACAATTGTCCAACTGTTATCAAAAATCCCATAATTTAGCAAACAAGAGGGATGATTTATTTTGCAAGGATTTTCTTTTAAATTTTCCCAGGCACTTGAGCACTTGGCTCTTAGTCATAACTAAGAATTACCTCCCAAATACGTTCCATATGTTTTAACACTGGCCCTTTCCAAATTCAGATCTGGCCATAAACTACAGGCCAGTTTTCTGAACTATACAGATGTCAAAAGAAACCTTTAAAAAAATAATGAAGTAATGAACCCCTCTCAGTCCTTCCTGTGAGGTCTGATGTCACATGAAGAGAGAAGAAAGATGTCTATATTGAACAATTCTTTTCATGACTTTTAGCTACACACAAAAAAGAAAATAAAACATTTATAGAAGTGTGACATAAAAAATGAAACATCATCATACTGAATGAATCATTACCTTTTAACTCTAATACCCTAATAGAGTGGTTTAAATAATTTTAATTGATAGAACTACATAAACTGATATTTAAAACAGTTCTCAGTAAATTAAGGTACAACAAAATCACTTTGTTTCTGACAAGAGAAACCAGTCTAAGGCAAGCCCAGGTTTCAGGCCAACAATGACCATGCTGATTATGAAACTGGACTGTAATTGGATAAACTTGAAACTTATTATCAAGCCAACCTAAGTGATGCTTAAGTCACACAGTGTAAATTAAAAGATAAACAGGAACTGAATCTCAAATCGTGGGCTATGTTCTCTTTCTTCCTCCCTCATTTAATTCTGAGAAGTTAAGGACCTTTTATGCTGAGAAGGAAATAGTGGAGAGCATTGGGGAAAAAAAAAACTGAACATAAATCTGACTACTGACCCACAGAAACTTCAGATTTTTTGAGTCATGTAAAGCATGATGACAGTTCTTGACAGGTACTGGCCCTCTTTGAGTGTAAATAGGACCCCAACATGTTATGTGGCCATCAAAACAGAGTTCTGGGAACAAAATACTTCACCATTACTAAGAAGTATGATTGTCTTAAAAAAAAAGAATCCTTTCTAATCCCCTCTGAAATCTAAATTTCCATCAGTACATTCTTCTAGATTTTCTAGCATTATCTTTGTAGTTCATATTTCATTTGTATTTATTTATTGTATGAGGGGCTATACAGAAGTTGTTATTCAATTAATTCTTTGCAGGTGGCTGGAAGAGAGAGAGATGAATTAAGGAAAAGAGGCCATCTAATTCACATGGGTTTTAATTCCTCCTTTGTAAAGATATTGGAAAGCCATGACAGAAACAAATTAAGATGCAACAGAGTTGCCCTGTAAATAATTACAACAATCACAGCTGAAAGCAAAACATTATTTTAAAACAAGGACACCTCTATTCAAACTAGTAGCAGTATAGTACCATTCCCTCTTTTCAACATTTCTGCCTTCAGTTCCACTGCCAGCCTATTGTGCATGCCCAAGAGAAGTATGGCTCTAGACAAACCTTGGATGAGGATTGCCAGATTTCTCACAGCACAAGGGCAAAGGGCAGTTCTGCACCTCACTCCAGGTTTCCCTTCTACTCAGGTATTAAAAATTTTAATTTAAGAAAGAATCCATAGACTTCACCAGATAGTCAAAGTCGGAGGCAGAGTGTGTCAGGAGAAGTCCAGGATAAAAAAAATGATTGAAAACCTCTGATTTGACTCTTTGCAACCCCATTTGAAGTTTTCTTGGCAAAAATACTGGAGTGGTTTGTCATTTACTTCTCCAAATTATTTTACATAAGAGGGAACTTGAGGCAAATAGGGGTAAGTAACTTGTCCAGGGTCACATTGCTAGTATCTAAGGTTGAATCTGAATTTAATTCTTCCTGATTCCAGGCCTGCTCTTTTATCCACTTCACCATCTGTTGGCTACACCACCTAATCTATATTAAGACTTTGATTTCCCCCAATTCCTAGTACCTCTCCTAAACTGCCTTGTATATTATTTTAGATATACATTTTGTCTCCCCTTGATAGACTTGATAGATAGTAGGAAGCCTTTCAAGAAGCAGGGTTCATTTCAATTTTTCTCTGCATTCTCAATGACATGGAGAGCATTCTGCATGAGGTGAGCACTTAAAAATGTTTACTGCTTTTTCATCAATGGATTTTCAGGTTAAGATAATAGCATTCACCTCAAATCAGGGGGAAGTCCATGGGTCAACGATTTTTTTTTAAATTTGCCTTCATTAAGGACCTCAAACTAGTAATGAAAATTCAGCTATCTTTTGCGCTGAAACAGAATGGAGCTGTGAGAAGTCAGATTTAGTTGTTAACTGGAATATATGGGGATGCTACAACTTGCCTATATCTGAAGATTATTTTGCTCCTTAAGATTAATCAAATTGTAGTCAAATAGTTTATTTATCCTGAAAGACTGTGGCCAGGTGTTGGGTGGATGTCCCACTAAGCAGACTGGGGAAGAGTGAAGGAATTGTGTCTTCTCAATGACACAAACTAAAAGGAATTCCATTTTCCCCATGGGTGGAGATGGTGATTGTATAGAGTATTATACTTGGAAATGTCCCAGATAGATGGAGAAGAAAAAGTTCAAAGTCCAGTCACTTCATTACATTTTATGATTTTTGCCACTGTGGAAGCTATGTTGTGCGTGTGTGTGTGTGTGTGTGTGTGTGTGTGTGTGTGTGTGTGTATGTGTGGTGTTGTGTTGCTTTCTGTTTATAAGCATTAAGTCTGAAGGTGGGGTGAAGTCATGCTAAATTCTGTTTAGCTAGGAAAATTGCCTTTCCCTAGAAATAGACATAATGAGTAAATAAATTGAATATGTTTGTTTGATCACTGGAAATTACCTTGTTTTTCTGTGCCAAAACATAAATTATGCTTGGAAACAACTTCAGTTGAATAAGGGTGCAAAAATGTGCATCTCTATTATTTAAGTAGGAAGCAAGTTTTCATTCTGACTAAAGATTAAAGTTGGATAATTTTCACAAATGGCAAGACCCCATATAACCAGTTAATTACAAAAATATTAGGTATTTTTGAGTTGATGTCCTTAGAAACCAATTCACTCATCCTTATTTCATAATTTAGTAAAATTCAGGCTTAAGGCATGGACAAGATCCTATAGATAGTAAATGACAAAACCAAAACTGTAATAATCTAGTACTCTATTACTTGTTGTCCATTTCAAAAGAATCAGAAACATATGAACTGATTCCCACTAATGTTTTCATTTAGTTAGTTTAGTTTTACCATTATATTAGACCTCAGACCCTATCCCTAACCCTATGAAGTGTTCAGAAAGATTAGCACTGACTGTGTTAGGGCTTGTTGAGCCCTTCTCAGAGTTGCTCATCCACCTTTGGTATCCAGCTAATTCACCCATTTCTCACCTATAGCATGTACATTGACCAGACCAAGGTAAATCAGCTCAGCAGACAGGCTAAAAACCAAGTTGAGAGTAACTAAAAGGCTTAAGACCTGTTGGGGAGTTAGGGAGTTGTCTACTCCAACCATGTGAAGACTTTCCCCAATGGGATGAATAAATGTGAATTATTTGTCCCAACAGTCATGAAGGCAGCTTAAGTTGAAACCACTGAGTCCTTAGAACTTGGTCAGCATGTCAAGGTGGGCCATCCCTGGTAGACTTGACTTTTGTCTTGCTACTAGACTTTAATGACTCAAGAAGAGTAAGGCTGATAACTTTCTGTAACTCTGCCTTACTTAAATCCAGTTCACAATCAAGTTATGTCATAATTCATGAAGTCACTGATCCTATTTGAAAAAATGAAGTGAAAAACAACAGGTCTCGGGCTAATGTTTATGGACATTTTCCTGTTGAATTTTAAGGGATACACAGATGAATGGACCAAATTATGCAACACATATAATCCTATTGCATAAACTTAATGACAAAAACATCCCAAATAATGACATACACTATTCTTAATTCACATTAAATTTCATTAAAATCTATCTTTTCAAAATACTAAGGACATTCAAACCCAGTAGCAGTTTCTGTGTTTCAACTAGCCCCTCCCACCAGAAAGCTAAAGAAAAACCAGCTGGGGTGGGGGGAACTTTTGCCTGAAAAATCCCCTCAGTGTCCATTTCCAAGAACTTCCAACTGAGTAATACAGAAATACTTTTTAGTCTTTAGTTGTGCTTGTAGAAACAAGGTATATTCTTAAAGAACCAAGAAAAAAATTTTTAATCTCATTACTAAACTGGTTGTTGACATTTAATCAACTAGTTCATTACTATAGATGTTAAGTCTGACTTTACCCCTTGGCTGGACTTTTCTCCCCACTTAACCTCCTTCTCTTAGCTTTCCTAGTTTCTTCAGGTTCCAGCTAAAATCCCTTTGCTTCCAAAGTCATCAAGAAAGATATGACCAGAGCCAAGTATGGAGCCCAGTTCACTGAATTCCTAGCTTATATGTTCTTAGAGATATAATTTATTCATGAATGAATGATAAAGTATTTATTGGCTTTATAAGTTGGCTGTGTGCTAAGCACTGTGCTAAATGCTGAGAAATACAAATACAAATTTTGAAATAAGCCTTTTCTGATCCTGTTTAATGTTAGTCCCTTCCCACTGAGTTTATCCTGAAGATATGATAGTTAATGCATGTTATCTCCCATTAGATTGTGAGCTCCTGGAAGGTAATGACTTTCTTTGTATCCTCAGGACTTAACCTAGTTGATGTATCATAAATTCTTCTTGATTTCAATTCATATGAAAGGAACCATATATTTTAATTGACACTAACTATGTATTGTACCTCTTGTTTTAAAATTATAAGTTTAAATACTGTTTTTAATCAAAAAATGAATGGCAGAGAGTTAGAAAAGGTAGTGCTTTGTAATTCATTTACTCAAATGTCCTCATTTTAGTGAATGAGGAACCAAGACACTTGGAGCTGAGACAATTTTCACCCAAAATCACCAAGAAAGACATAAAGCCCAATTCACTGTATTCCTAGTTTAGTGCTCTTAGGGATATAATTTATTTATGAATGAATGATAATGTATTTATTAGTTTTTATGTTGGCAATGTGCTAGGCCCTGTGCTAAATACTGAAAAATACAAATACCAGCAAATAGGAGCATCTGTTCTAAAAGGAGCAAACAGCTCCTCAAGGGGAAACTACAAGCCATATATACAAAAATCATAGTTTGAGAATGACTGGGCAATATGTGTATAACTTTAAACATTGTTAAAACTTTTAAGAATGTAAAAGTATCAAGAGAATGTCTCTTTATCTACATTTTTTCCAAAAATATTCTTACCAAAATATAGAAGTAAATCTGAGTTTAAATTCAAGTATTTATTCACTGGGTCTCCAGGGGATTTATGTAATACACTGATAATAAGAAGGTTTCCTTTCAAGTCTATTTTTTAAAGCTTCATATTTTTTTCTGTTGACCACATATATATGTAAGATCATATTTGTTCATCTTCTATGACTTCTTGAATATTTAATAGAAAAATTCTTTACTATTGAGAAAAATGTCTAAGGAAATTCTTATTTAAAAAAGGATGAAAGAGAAAAAAATGTTTATTCCACATTATGATTTTGTAAAAAAGAGACAAATGATAAAAGAAAATGGATGAGGTAATGTATTATCTCTTACTTCTTGATGCAGCAGTTTCCAGGACTTGCCACATATACAAAATAGATATGATAATAGCATCTAAAGAGTCCCCAAAGGGCTAAGTAATCACAACTGTCCTAAAACTGTAACAAGTCTGCTACCATAGGTACATTCTTATATATTTTATCTCCATTTTTAAGATGAGAAAAACAGCGGTTCCAGAGGTTTTGTCAAAGTCATATAGCTAGTATATGTCAAAGCGGGGATTAGAACCTAGGTCTTTCTGACTCCATGTCCAATGCTCTCCAATGCTCCAATGCTACCAAATCACAGTTTCCCATCTAAACATCATATATATAGAAACAATACTTTTAAATAAAAGTTACTGCTAATGATGCACACTAAATGATTCTTAGTAAGCTTTTGAATAATCCAAGATAAATTACTTCCTGTAGGTACTTCTTAAGTAAAAATCCTCTTCCAGAGATAAAGAATAAATAGGAAAACTATTCACAATAATATGAAAGAATATCACATGTTTTTTAATAAGGAAAAAAGTAAATCAAAACAGCTCTGAAGCTATACCTTAAAGCCAGCAAATTGTCAAACATGAAAAAAGAGGTAAATTTTGAAATGGTTCCATAAAAACAAGCACACTAATACATTGTTGATACAGTTGTGAATTGACTCAAGTATTCCAGGAAAGAATCTGGAATAATGCAAAAAAAACTGCTAATTATTCATATCCTTTTAACTTAGAAATCCCTTTGCTACACATACATCCCACTCCCACAGAGGTCAATGATTTAAAAAAAATACCAAGATATTTAGAACAGCACTTCTTATAACACCAAAAAAACTGGAAACAAAATAAATACTTATTAAAAGAGAAATGGTGGGGGTGGCTAGGTGGCACAGTGAATAGAGCACCGGCCCTGGAGTCAGGAGGACCTGAGTTCAAATTTGACCTCAGACACACCTAGCTGTGTGACTTTGGGCAAATCATTTAACCTCATTGCCTTACAAAAGCAACAACAACAAAAGAAAAAAAAGAAAAATGACTAAACAAGTGGTGGAACACAATTAAAATGAAATATTATTATACTGGATGAAACAATAAGATAAAAAGAAGCATGGGAAGACTTTTACGAACTTAGGTAGATAGGGAAGTGAAGAGAATGACTTTATTATAGCACCTATTTGTCTGGTACTGTGATAAGCACTTTGCTTCTCACAAAGAATCAGTAAAGGTAGATACTGTTGTTATTTTATCATTTTGTTGCATCCAACTCTTAGTGACCCCATTTGGGTTTTCTTGGCTAAGATACTGAAATGGCTTTCCATTACCTTCTCCAGTTCATGTTACAGTTGAGGAAACTGAGGCAAACTGGGTTAAGAAACTTGGCCAAGGTCACACATTTACTAAGTTTCTGAGGCATGATTTGAACTCAAGTCTTCTGGACTCCAGGCTCAGCACTCTTTTCACTGAGCCATCTAGTTGCTTCTTGAGTTAATTATAAATGATAAATGATTTAGTTAGGCAATATAACCTGTTTCCCAAACATTCTAGATGAAATACAGCTACCTAAACAATGACAAAAGTAATACTCAAATATGACTCCTTTTTATGTTCCATGTAGCACTCATTCCTTATTGCCTAAGCATTTTTCCTAATATAGGATTTAGAGTCAAAAAAATCCTTAAAGGTCAGCTAATTATAGACCACAGATCTAGAAACAGAAGGGCATTCAGAAGTCATTTAGCCCAAATGCCTCATTCTACAGTCCATAGACTTTTTTTTATTTTTTATTTTGCAAGGCAATAGGGTTAAGTGGCTTTTGCCCAAGGCCACACCGCTAGGTAATTATTAAGTGTCTGAGACTGGATTTGAACCCAGGTACTCCTGACTCCAGGGCCGGTGCTCTATCCACTGCACCACCTAGCCACCCCCCAGTACATAGATTTTAAATGTTGGAGTTCTGTTGTTAAACAGATAATAGCAACTGAGGTTTAAACCTAGGTCATCTGACACCAGAACAAACACTTGTGCCACTGTATCACATGACTTCCCTACGTCAATCATCATATATTTTTATCTTTTCTAAAAAACAGTTACAAATAATAAGTTAATGGTCTAAGTAAAATTCTTATAGATCCAATCATTGGGCTGCTTCCATCATAAATATTTGATAATATTGTATTAAAATGACAAAAAATCATTAAATTGAAGATAATAGCTGGCTAATGTTTCCACTGACTGCAAGAATATACTCTGCAACTTCCCTGACAGATGATTATTTAACCTCTGGATGAATATCTTCAGTTGAGTTCACAACTTATAAAAAGCGTGGCTGCAGTTTCTGAAGGAGTACACTGGGAGCAATGGAACTGAAGTTTATTCAAAATGAAGATGAAGGGCAGGTTGGTTTATATAATACTTGTTAATCAATCATATCCATGTTTTCAATGACTATTCAAGGGATTTTCTTGGCAAATATATCATCGTGATTTTCCATTTCCTTCTCTATTAGATTAAGGCAAATAGGATTAAGTGACTTGCCCAGGGTTGCACACATAGTGCCTGAACCCAGATCTGAATTTAGGGCTTCCTGACTTCAGACCCAGCCCTCTAGCATCAAACCACCTAGCTGCCTCCTAGGCAAACAGAGATTAAGTGACTTGACCAAACTCACACAGCTAGAAAATGTCTGAGGCCAGACATGAACCTGGGTCTTTCTGGTTCTAGGACAGCACTCTATCCAGTGAGCCTTAATACTCAATACCTGAGCATAATACTTCACTTAATGCAGCCCTAGGGGTTGTATTCTTATAAACATAAAACTAAAAAAGCTCTGGGCATTTTTTTTTCATACAAACAGCTATAAAAGTCCAATTTATTATAACTTATCCTCGGACAGTTATCAATAAGCTCTGTTCCAAAAGTTAACTTGTTAAGTCAGTAACTTGTAGCACTTTTTGCAGTGGAAGCCAAGAGATAAACTGAAGACAAACTATCTATACCAAGGGAAATCAGCTTTACAATTCAATAAGGACATCTAGGTGGTACAGCAAATAGAGTACTACTGGTACTTATCTTCCTGAGTTCATAGACATTTACTATCTATATGACTCTGGGCAAGTTACTTAACTCAGTTTGCCTCAGTTTTCTCATATATAAAATGAGATGGAGAAGGAAATGACAACCCATTTCAATATCTTTGCCAAGAAAACCCCAAATGGGGGTCACAAAGAGTTAGATACAAATGAAACAACTGAACAACAAGGGCGAAACCTCAGAACCCAGCCAAGAGCTAGGAATTCTAGAGAACTCCACAAAGCTGGGGGAGGGGAAGGGAGGCTTCTAGTAACCTGGAGCTATGAATTTGTCTACATATGTGTCCCAAGTTTGCACTCAGTATTCTCAGAACCCTGCTGCGTATAAGGGGTGGTTATGCCCCACTTTACACTCCCCAGGAATCTTGAGTATGCAAGGAAAGTGTGGCCCAGTTGGGGGAGAAAAGGTTGTTTTGTACAGTGGTTCTTAGTATACCTCATTAATTAATTCTCTTTGTAAAAGTTAATTAAGTGTGAACATCTAGTAAACAATAAGGAATTATGATTAAGGACTTGCCCATTACAGTACTAGAGAAGCCCACAACCTATTAGTGACCCCTAGAAATTTAAGGGGTGAAATAATGTACCACCCTCTGGGGACAATCCACATGACTAATGAAAGTGACTCAAACATTCTATCTAATAATTGATCCATAATGATAACATTTATGTAAGTTTTCTGAGTGTTTTATTGTTATTAACCCATTTGAACTTCAAAACAGCTCTGACAATCCAGTACAAGTATAATTATCATTTTCATATGTAGGAGGAAAGTACAGTTCTGTCCATGATGCCACCTCTCAAAATAAAACAGTATAGGTCATTTCTGAGTTCATCTGAAAAGAGATACTGTTTATGATAATATTTTTTTCCTGTGGGAAAATGTATTCATTAGGAAATGTAATCAAGAAGATATGGAAAGATATGAGCTAATGCAGAGTGAAGCAATCAGAATCAGAACAATTTGCATTAATAATAATAGCAAACATTTATATAACACTTATAAAGCACAAAACATTATGTTAAATGCTTACAAATATTATTTTCTTTGATCCTTAAAACAACTCTGGGAGGTAGACGTTATTGTCTCCATTTTAGATTTGAAAAAGGTGAGGCAAATAAAGACTCAATAATTTGCCCAGGGTCATTTGCCCAGATAACAAATGTCTGAGGTTGTTTTGAATTCAGGTCCTGACTCCAGGACCATATCTCCATCCAATAATTTGAAGGATTTTTATAAGCTGATAAAGAATGAAATAAGAAGAAACAGAAGAACAATTTAAACAACAAAAAACTATAAAAACAAAAAAATACATAGTAAGAACTATGATTAGTGCAATGACTATTCATGATTCTGGAAAACCATGGTGAAACCTGTTTTCCATGAAAAAAGTGACAGTATTGGGTTCAGAAAGGGCCAGAAGTATGTTTGCATGTGTATGTGTGAGTATTTGTATACATTCATGTTGTGGTTTTGTTTTGTTTTGTTTTGCTTTTTGGTGAGGTTTTTTTTGTTTCCTCATTTGTTTTTCTTTTTCTTTTCAATTGGTTGAGAGGTTGGAGGGATAGAAAATAGATTTCTGTAATTTTTTAAAAAATAGATAGGGACATTAGAGATGTGAAAATTTTCATATACTTTTGAGATGATATTACTGTATCCTTAGTTTTGCTTAGCTATTTTACTTTATTATAAGGGAATTTTCAGAGTTAGAGGTAATCTGAAAATATTAGTAATATAACAACAAAGCACATCAATAAAACTTATAAAAAATAATTTCATGTTCCTAACTCCAAACATACTTATTTCTTCTCACGTTATGTAATGAATTTGCTCCCTTGTACAGCCATTTCCTGTGTGATCTTGGACAAGTGACTTTCCCTCTCTGGTTCTTAGTTACCTTATCTACATAAAATTAGGGGTATGGATCTGGTTCATTTCAGCTCTAAATCTTTGTACGAAATTATGATCTTTAAAAACCACAAGACATAACAAGAAAACAATATAATAGTGAAGGAAATATTTGCTTTTTTTTTGGTTTTTGCAAGGCACTGGGGTTAAGTAACTTGTCCAAGGTCACACACTGCTAGGTAATTATTATGAGGTCACATTTGAACTCAGGTCCTCCTAACTCTATCCATTGCTCCACCTAGGTACCCTGAACTATTTCTTATGCTTTGGGTCCATAGGGGAAAAAATTAATCACCAACAAAGTAGGAAGAACATTGGTAGGGGATAATCAGGAACTGAATATAAATCTGATAGCAACTATAAAACTAATTTTGTTTTTATCAAATTTTATCAAATTTGTTTTTATCAAACTGATATCTTTTAAGGTTTCACAATAATTTCTGATTTCCTTACATAGATTTTTCAAGTTTTGAGTTTATCCTATCCTAGTTTATCAAGAACCTATTACGTATTTAGGCTCAAAGAACCATAGATCTAACAATGGGGGGGGGGGGAATCTCAGAGGCTATTTGTCATTTTCTCATTATCATGATAAAGAAATTAAGAAAAAGTGACTTCCCTAGGGTCACATAGTAGAAAGACTCAAAGGGATATCTGAACTCTTATCCTCTAGCTTGAGTTCTTTCCCCTACACAATGTGCTATGTACAAAGACAAAAATTGAAATGATAACTGCCTTCAAAAATATATTTTGATGATCTTTTTATCTATTGTTTTTCAAAGTAGATCATATCAGGAATGTGATGCCATCACATGCATACAAATTAAATTTGAGTGAAAGAGTGCTGAGCTAACTCTCACTCAGATATGAATCAAGATGACTGGAGATGTCCCTGGTTGTGAGGCAATCTGAGTTAAGTGACTTGTCCAAGATCACACTACTAGCAAGTATCTGAGGTCATATTTGACCATTGTGTCTTTTAGTTGCCCCCCCCAATATATTTTACTGAGGGGGAGGAAGGAAGAAAACAAGTATTTATTAAGTATCTACTATGTGCAAGCTACTCTGCTAAGGGTAGGAGATGATAGCCGCTATCATTATATCCATTTTACATTTGAACAAACTGAGAAAGGCAGAGGTTGATTCACACAGGGTCTCACAGCTAGTAAATGTCTGTGACTGGAAAAGAATTCAGATCTTCCTTTCCCCAAGTCCAGGGCTGTATCCACTGTGCCACCCAGTTGCTTTCCTCTGGGAGAGATGTTTTCTCTTGTTCTGCTCCATTTTTGAATGTGTGTATGATTATACAAATGTATATAGTAACATGCATAATATAACACAATAAGTTGTAATATATATATTATGTAAGAGCTTTCCAGTTGTCCTAGTTCATATCTGGCCCCTGGACCTAGATGGCTCTAGAGGAGAAAGTAAGGCTGGTGACTTAGCAAAGTGTCCCTTCACTCAAATCCAATTCATGTGCTTGTCATGGTACCACCTCCCTGATGTCGTGGTCTTCTTTGTAAATGAAGAGCAAACATTATAATTCTTTTCAAAAGATAAAGGAATTGTCATAAGCATAATAATAATATAATATCTAATTCTCTCCATTACAGAAGAATGCTCAAGCTCAGCAAGAAAATGCCATGTTAATGCCATACTTTAAGTACTTGTTATTTATTCCACCCATCTCCATCTTACTTTTGCTTTGACACAGCAACTCTTTCAAGTTGCTTTCCACATAGGCTTTTGCATTTACTGTGTTCTTATGTCAATTTCCTAGAGAATGGGAATTATAAAAATTGTGAATTAATCTTTATCTTTATTGGCCAGAAATAATTCATTTTGTTCTCGAGATGGGGGTGGGGGAAGAAACGAGAACTAAAAATCTTCCATGTAGATTTTATCTTGATAGCACAAAATACTGATCCTAAAACTGTAGAATACTAAAATTTGAGTATTGTACCCTAGTAACAGTTTTCAAGTCCCAAGGTATCAATGCATTTTCACTTTCACAATATTTATTGCAAAACTGCTGAATACCAAGTATATACAATCTTTGTCTTTGTATATATACTAGAGAAAAGAGAAATATTCTCTACTCTCAAACAGCATCCTCTGGTCAACAGGGCCAAATGGACCTCTGGCGTATTAAGAAACTTAAGAGAGGCAAAGAAAAAGGCCACAACTATCTCTCAAAAGTTTCTCTCCCCCCAGAATCCCAGTCAGAGTGCAATCCATTTGGTTTTGTGGTCTGGCTATTCATCCATAATCCATGACTCTGTTCTGTCTCCCCCAGCTGCTCCTATCAGCAGATGACATTATGCTAACTGCCTACATCAAATTCTGGAACAGCACTTTGCTTCCTTACTAGAGTTTGGCTGGACAATCCAAAGGAGAAAAAGCAAATTGATTAAAAACCAAGATTGTTCAGAGAGATGAAATGAAGCAGATGAAATAATTATGTAAAATATTTTGTAAATTTCAGGGTACTTTATGTGTCAGTTAATAATCATTTTTAAATTATTATTATTATTATCAACATGAACAATTCATTGAACTTGTCCATTAGTATTAGCTGAATGGATTATCCATCTTAATAATAGTACCATTCGTATGTATCTTGGATAGACCCTACAGATATAGGAAAAAATGATGTGTGTGTCACTCAGTTATGCGAGTGAAATTCAACTTTCAATTGCTCATGTTCAAAAAGTGGTTTGGGGGTAGCTAGGTGGCATAGTGGATAAAGCACCAGCCCTGGAGTCAGGAGTACCTGGGTTCAAATCCGGTCTCAGACACTTAATAATTACCTAGCTATATGGCCTTGGGCAAGCCACTTAACCCCATTTGCCTTGCAAAAACCAAAAAAAAAAATAGTTTCAGTTGGCTACAAATATTTTATAATACCAATTGTTAATAAAGCATTATTTATAATTATAATATTACTAAAAAACAGCAATAACTATTTATAGAGCTAAACCTCTCGACTAGAGTTAGAAAGTAGAGGGAAAGGGGTTAATGAGATTGGGAAAAGATAATTGTCAACAAGTAAAGTAAAATTCTACCTCAGATACTGTTCTAGGCAGAGGAGATAATTGTAAACATGCAAAGGAAAATTCAACTTCAGACACTGTTCCAGGCAGAGCAAAAGATTATCTGATTTCAATTTCACTTAAAGCACAAACTAAAAATTCTCAGTAATGGATAATAAAACTAAAACTGCTGTAGCTATGGGATGGGGAAGATCAGCCACAGAGAATACTTCAACATTTAGAATCCTGGGTATAGGAGCCTGGGAAAAAGCATTAAAAACTATGATACTGAGCAGTAAAGGCCAATTGACTGAAGTTTCATGGAAAGCAGTTTTCAGAAAGAACACAAAGGAATTTTCTTCTGTCTCAAATAAGTTTCCCCTTGGGAGGAAATGTGCCTACTACTCAAGATATTAATACCAAAGGGCAAAATCCCATGTTGCCTTTTGCTCTGGAAATTTGACAGGACCCTAAAGTTATTCTATCCTAGGAGATATATTCTTTTTAAAAAATTTTAATTTATGGAATAAAACAAGCATTTTAGTACAATTAAAAAGATGACTTTAATATATAAAAAAATTATCATGTAGATTTATTTTTTCTTCCTTCCCTCCACCCAGTCCAAGAGATGGTAACCATTAGGTACAAATAGATGTGTGTGTGTGTGTGTGTGTGTGTGTGTGTGTGTGTGTGTGTGTATGTGTGTGTTTTCTATACACACTTCTATTTATCAGTTCTTTCTCTGTTTCCTGACAGCATCTTTCTTTTTTTAATTTAATTTTTATTTATTCTCATTTTGTACAAATAATGGTTTTTATACATTAATAAAATATTATTGCTTAAGAGTAAACAAAATGCCCCTACCCCCCAAAATATAGACTTTCTTGAGCGATAAAGTAAAGGGGAGAGAAAAAAATTAAAATTAAAAAATAGAAATAATTGTAGGTATGGCCAAGGTGGTGCAATGGACAGAGCACCAGCCCTGGAGCACCATCTGAGCCCATATCTGCCCCGTACACCCAATAATCATTCAGCTGTGTGACATGCAAGCCACCCCAACCCCACTGCCCTGCAAAAACCAAAAAAGAAAAAAAAACCAAAATAAAATAAAATAGTAATAATAATAGTAGGGGTGGCTGGGTGGCGGACAGAGCATTGGCCCTTGAGCCAGGAGCACGCGGGTCCCAATCCGGCCTCAGACACCCAACAATCACTCTGCTATGCAGCCCCAGGTGGGCCACCCAGCCCCATTTGCCCTGCACCTCCTCCAAAATAATAATAATAAAAAATGTACTTCAGTCTTTGTCCCAACACCAACAATTCTGTTGTGGGTGGATCATATTCTTTATGATAAGTCCATCATAAAAGTTACTTCCATATTTTTCCACCATTGCTATTGCTGATCACAACTCCCTCCTTTCATATTTCTCCACTACCATGTACTATATTTTCTCTCTCCTTTCACTCCGACTCTGCTGTAGGGTATCTTAGTAGTACAGCAGACAGATCCCTGGCCCTGAGGCCAAGAGTCCCCGGGCCCCCTTACCACCCCTTAGGCCCAGCATCCACCTGGCTCTATGGTCCCAGACAGGTCATCCAATCCCAGCCCCTTGCAAGAAGTAAAAGAGAAAATGTGCTATATCTGACTACTCTCCCCCCATGGTCCATCCTCTCCTCCATCACTCACATCCCCCCTTTCCCCCTGTCCCCCTTCTCTCCTATAACCCATTGAGTATATATGCTGTTTCCTCTCCTAGTCACCTCTGATGAGAGCAAAGATTCCCTCATTCCCCCTTGCCTTCCCCCCCCCTTATATATCATTGCAATAAAGAAAAATCTTATTATATGAAATGTCTTGGCCTATTACCCCCTCTCCTTTTTCTTTCTCCCATTACATTTCCCTTTTTTTCTATTGACTCCATTTTTATACCATATTTTATCTTCAAATTCAGCTTTCTCCTGTGCTTCAACTATAAAAGCTCCTTCTACCTGCTCTATTAACTGAGAAGGTTCATATGAGTATTATCAGTGTCATTTTTCTATCCAGGAATACATGCAGTTCATCATCATTAAGTCCCTCCTATTTTCCCCTTCTCTTCCAATCTCTATGCTTCACCTAAGTCCTGTATTTGAAGATCAAATCTTCTGTTCAGCTCTTGCCATTCCAAAAGGAACATTTGAAATTCCCCTGGTTCATTGAAAGTCCATCTTTTTCCCTGGAAGAGGACATTCAGCCTTGATGGGTAGTTGATTGTCGGTTGCATTCCGAGCTCTTTTGCCTTCCAGTATATTATATTCCAAGCCCTACAAGCTTTTAATGTAGTTGCTGTTAAGTCCTGTGTGATCCTGATTGCAGCTCCACGATATTTGAACTGTGTCCTTCTGGCTGCTTGTAATAATTTCTCTTTGACTTGGGAGCTCTGGAACTTGGCTATAATATTCCTAGGGGTTGGTCTTTTGGGATCTCTTTCTCGGGGGGGGGGGGGTCAGTGGATCCTCTCCATTTCTATTTTGCCCTCTGCTTCTAGGATATCAGGGCAATTTTCCTGTAGTAATTCTTTGAAAATGATGTCAAAAGCTCTTTTCCTGATCATGACTTTCAGGTATTCCAATAATTTTTAAATTATCTTTCCTAAATCTGTTTTCCATATCAGTTCTTTTTTCAATGAGATGTTTCACATTTTCTTCTAATTTTTCAATTTTTTGGTTTTGAAGTATTGATTCCTGATTTTTCGTAAATTCATCAATCTCCCTGAGTTCTATTCTCTCCCGGAGTTCTATTCTTTGTCTGAAGGATTTGTTCTCCTCAGAGAGTTTTCTTATCTCTTTTTCCATCTGGCCAGTTTTACTTTTTAAAGCATTCTTCTCCTCAATAACTTTTTGAACTGTTTTTATCATTTGACCTAAGCTGGTTTTTAGCATGCTATTTTCTTCAGCATTTTTTTTTGGATTTCCTTGACTAAGCTACTGACTTCATTTTCATGTTTTTCCTGTATATCTCTCTCATTTCTTTTCCCAGTTTTCCTTCTAACTCCCTCATTTGATTTTCAAAGTCTTTTTTGAGCTCTGTCATAGCCTAAGCCCAATTTCTGTTTTTCTTGGAATCTTAAATGCAGGAGCTTGTGCTTCCTCATCTTCAAATTGAGTGTTTTCATCCTTCTTGGGCTCATATGTGAAATATTTCTCAATGGTCTTCCTCTTGTTTCTCTGCTTGCTCATTTTCCCAGCCTAAGCCTGTTTTGGGGGTGCTTCCTGAGCTTTTGGGGCACTCCCACAAGTGTCTCACTGTGTGAGACTCTGTCCTCCCTCTTGGTCTGTGAATGACCATATGCGCCCCCCTTTGCCACGGGGCTGAGGTGGGGGTGGCCCTGCTGTTCTATGGGGGGCCTAGACTGTGATCAGGATCTGGATGTGGTCAGAGCCCCAGATTCTTGTTCCAGGGGCAGAGCTCGGCAGTCTCTCTGGCTTCATTCCCCTCCCTAGGCTCAATGGGCTCATGCCCTGGGGGCTCCTGCTTACCTCCTCAGCCTGCTTCTGGTTCCTGGTCTGCCTTGGCCACCGGCTGCTCGCTGCCAGCTGTGTGCCCTGAGGGCTGGGCTTTACATGCTCACTCGGGCAGAGATCCCCTAGCTGTTCCCCCAATTTGTGTCTGGTGCTCCCCAGGGCGTTAGTCAGGAGACTCCCCCAATGCTGTGAGCAGCAGCTCCCAGCGCCGTGGGGCTGCTCCGGGATGCTGAAGTTCTTTGGCTCTGGTGGGCCACCCCTCTGGCAGGCTGCCCCTCCGACCCGGGAAGCAGAGCCTTTCTGCTCTTTTCCAGGTTACCTTGAGTAGGAGAACTGCCTTACTAGGTCCCTCTGTGGGTTCTGTCTCTCTAAAATTTAGTTAGAGTCCTTAGTTTCGAAGTTTTATGAGAGCACCTAAGAGACATTCCTCTCTTGTCTCTATCTTGGCTATGCCCCCCCCAGCATCTTTCTTCAAATGTCTATTATCAGAGATAAAATCTTAAACAAGAATGTTATTGATGATTAAAATAATATTATAAATAATGACTATCATGATGAATACAGAGAACTATAGAAAGCTCTATATCAACTGATGCAGAGAGAAGTAGAGCCAAGAACACAATATACATGATAATTACAGCGATATAAATGGGGGAGGGGTGGCTAGGTGGCGTGATGGATATAGCACCAGCCCTGGAGTCAAGAGTACCTGAGTTCAAATCTGGCCTCAGACACTTAATTATCTAGCTGTGGGACCTTAGGCAAGCCACTTAACCCCAGTGCCTTGCAAAAATCTATATACACACACACATATGTGTGTGTGTGTGTGTGTGTGTGTGTGTGTGTGTGTGTGTATAAATAAATGGGGGGGGAAAACAATCTCACATACAAAAAAATCAAAAGTGAATATAAGATTACAATGATCAATCAAAACTTGAATGAAAAGATCTGAGAAGATACTGCAAATCTACCCCTTTATGGAGATGGCAGGTCAAAGATTTTGCACACTGCATATATTTTCAGACTTTTTTCAATATATTGACGAATTATGTTGATTTTTTTTCAACACAAAATATTATCTGTTATAGGGGATGGTTCTCTGGGTTTGGGGAGAGAAAGAAGAGGGATATTTGAGATGACTATGATGAAGTAAGAAACAAAAGTCATCACTAAAAACTTATTTTTAAAAAATGAAGTTATTCTTCCCAATTATGACATCATATTCTTCTCTATTCTCTGCATCAGTACAGTGACAGGTCCAGCAATGACAAGAGATTCTAATTTAATAGGTATCCAGGTATCACTAAATCACTGCAACAGTTCTTTTCTATCACTTTCTTCAGGAATTACATAATAGCAAAAACACCAAAGACTTTCCTATCCCTCTACTAATAAACCAAATACAATATCCACTTGTTCTTGATTTTTATACTGAGTAGAGTTTCACATTATAAGGCTCCCATGTACTTGAAACATCAAACCACATAATTTGTAAATTAAAACCTTAGAATTAGGATTTAAAACCACTTCAAAAAAGTTAGCAATGTTCTCCTATCTCAGCTAACACAAGTTCAATGTACTTCTATCAAAGAACTACAATTTGCAAACCTCAATTCCTAAATTGGAAAAAAAAGTCTGACAACAAATAAACTTCACGAGTCAAAATGATAGTGGAGAAGAAAGTACATATCCAGAAAATTTGGAACATGGCAACATGGTAAATTATTTTTAAAGGTGTTTGGCAGCAGCAACTATTTATTGAGCACAACATCCACATTCTAGTTTGTAATGACAACAGGATGTGCCCCCCAACACTACCTAAAGAGGGAATGTAATTCGCTCTACTAGTTCTGACCTTTCAATCTGTTTTTCAAATCTTTCTTAAGGTAAAAGGTCATTGAACTCTTATAATATCCTCAACAGTGAAAGGGGTTTTTGCAGACTTCATAGAATCTCAGATTTGGAATTAAATTAATTTCAACAAGTATTTGTTAAGTGCTTATGTTACCACACACAGACACACACACACACACACACACACACCCTCCATGGCTACGTGTTGAGAATAGAAAGACAAAAATGAAGGCAGGTCCTTCCTCACAATGTTTACATTCTACTGAAGTGAACTGTACATTATAAAAAATAGTCATTTCAAAGGGAAAAAGAACACAAATCTGTATGAAAATCAAGAAATGCTTCAAGACAGAAGTAGATCTAGGTTTTGAAGGAAGTTAGGGGTTCTATCAGGCATAGGAGGAGGGAACACATTGGAGACATTAGGAACCAATTGTGCAATGAAACAAATGGGGAGACAGGATGGAATACTCTTTATGGGAATTGGCTAACTAGCCAATTTAACTGGAATGAAGATTACATGAAAGGAAGTAAACAGGGATTTCAGAGTGCAACTAATAGTCATCATTGTTCCCCCAACCAGAACCAGGATCACCAATGAAATCTACTGGACAAATGGTCAACTAACTTAGCTTAAAGGTTGGAATGATTAGAAATTAGGGAACACAGAAGTAATCTCTGAAATACAAACAGTTCATAAGACTGTCCGATACCTTTAAGCAATTACTTTCCCTATGGACCTACAATTCTCAGAATGGTGAGAGTCTTTTGACTACCACTCTAGGATTAAGCTCATCCATCTCTGCCACTTATTATAATTCTTGTTTGTGTCCAGATAGTCTCTTGTTTATTACAATGTCATAGAAGAGCCTTGTGGAAAGATTATCTGATTTTAATTTCACCTAAAGCACAAATTAAAAATTCTCAGTAATGGATAATAAAACTAAATGGGCACATTAATATCTACATAAATATTTTACACTCAACATTTAAATCAGATGAGATTGGATATTGATTCTTTAAGCACACAGCAAACTGAAATTTCAAGAAAGTCCATGTCTCCCATCAAATGAAATAGGATAAAAAATAATTTGAAGAATTTCTATTAAGCAGTTGATCTCAAGAACTCACCACAACAAAATCATCAGGACAAGATTATGTGACCTAGCATTTAAATTTTTTTAAACTCTTTTTTTTTGCAAGGCAATGGGGTTAAGTGACTTGGCCAAGTTCACATAGCTAGGTAATTATTAACTGTCTGAGCCCAGATTTGAACTTCTGACTCCAGGGCCAGTGATCCATCCACTGCACCACCTAGCTGCCCCTTAGCAATTAAATTTGAAAATGAATAGAATGGACTTT
Source organism: Macrotis lagotis (assembly GCF_037893015.1). Taxonomy (NCBI): domain Eukaryota; kingdom Metazoa; phylum Chordata; class Mammalia; order Peramelemorphia; family Peramelidae; genus Macrotis; species Macrotis lagotis. The sequence goes on along the minus strand of NC_133658.1, from coordinate 773,968,162 downwards.
CTGACGAGGCCAAGAAAGATGGTAGAGTAGAAGCAAGAATTCATTTGAACTCCCCCAACAACTTCCTTTTAAAACAACTCTCCCAACATACTCCTTTAAAACAACTTTAAAAGTATGCCTCAAATGCAATTCTAAAGTTACAGAACAACAAAACATCAAAGGGATATAATTTTCTAAGGAGGCAGGCTAGAGAGTTCCCTAACAATGGGATGGTAGTTGGCCTGAAGACTACTACAGTAATGCCACTGGCAGAACTCAGAGGTGGCTGCAACTGTGGCAACAGCAGCTTTATTAGATCTCAATCCATAGACAGTAAGTGTAATGATCAACTGTTCAAAAAAGAGATTTCAAGGGATGCTTTTTGACATCGTGTATAGGACTCTGATGCACCATCCATACACGATTCCATATTGCAGGTCCAGGGCAACAAAGAACTCTAGGTCTTGAATCCACAGTAATGCAGGGTCTCTAGTCGTAGTTTCAGGTCAGAGAAGACTACTTATGGCCACTAACAAGGGAGTAGGAACCCTGGTCTCAATTCCAAGACATAAAAGGGAAACTAGTCCTTGCAGTCATATTAGAGCAGTGATCTGAGTCACAGTTTAGGTGTCAAAGGAAAGGATATTTCTTGTGAGCCCAATGGAACAGAGACCCTGGTCAAAGTTCTAGGGAAAAGAAGAATGCTTGTGATCACTCAGAAGGAAATAGGGTCCCTGGTCTCATTTCCAAAGCAGAAAGAAACATTAGCAATTGTGGTTGCAGGAGAATTAATTTTGGGATGCAAAGGTATACTTGGATATGTGTCTACAAGGGAACAAGATGTCTTTCTGGGTAAAGACCAGAAAACAGGCCAGGAGAGCAATGACCTTATCTCTTTGAATCAAATACCTTGAAATCAAACCAAAAACTTGAAGACTCCTAGAAGTAGCTCTGAAAAAAGTCACACACACACAAAAAAATTGAAGCTTAGGAGAGGATGCCCTCTACCATAGAAACAAACTAAAAAAAAAACACTTTGGTGATAAGGGAGATCAAGTTACAAATTCAGAGGAAGACAACAATAACAAAAAAGTACAACCAAAGCCTCAAAGAAACATATCAACTGGAAACATTCCTAAGAAAGCTAAAAAATAATTTGAAAAATCAAATAAGAGAGGTAGCGGGAGAAAAAATTGAAAGAGAAATGAGTGATGCAAGAAAATTTTGAAAAGAGATCAATAATCTGGTAAAAGAAGCACAAAAATCCACTGAAAAGAACTCTTTTGGGTGAGTAAAAGCTAATGACTCCATGATAAATTGGGAAACAATAAAAGAAAATCAAAGGAATGAAAAAATACAAGAAAATATGAAAAATCTCGTTTAAAAATGACCTAGGAAATATACTGAGAAATGAATTATTGGACTACCTGAAAGTCATGATCAGAAGAAAGAGCCTAGTTACCATATTTCAAGAAATTATCAAGGAAAACTTCCCCAAAAGCTTAGATCCAGAGAGTAAAATAGAAACTGAAAGATCCATTGATCATCTTCTGAAAAAGATATCAAAAAGAAAACATTCAAAAATAAGTTAAATTCCAGAGTTCCTCAGTCAAGGAGAAAATATTGCAAGCAGCTAGAAAGAAGCAATTCAAATATTTTGGAGCCACTGTCAGGAAAACAAAAGATTTAGACTTCCACATTAAAGGACTGGAAGACTTAGAACATGATATTCCAGAAGGTAAAGAAACTAAGAATACAACCAAGAATGTCCTACCCAGAAAAACTGCGTATAATCCTTCATTGAAAAAATAGATACTTAAAGAAACAGGGCAAAAAAAGCATTGCTGATGAAAAGACCTAAATAGAAAATCTGACCCTCAAATCCAAGACCCAAGAGAAGAATAAAAGGTAAACATCAAAGAAAAATCATAAATAACTCAATAAGATATAGTTGTTTACATTACTATATAGTAACTTTTAACTCCTAAGAAATTTATCAATATGAGAGAATTATGAGAGAGAGAGTTGGAGAGGAGTATAAATAGACAAGAGTTTCAGTTATAAGTTGACTAGAATGGTGTGATTTTTAAAAAATTAAATTAAGGGATGAGAAAGGGATTTATTGGGGAGGGAAACTACAAATGAGGGAACATATGTCACATAAAATGGACTCAGAAGAAAAAGTTTTAAGAGTGGAGGAAAAAATGGGGGGGGGGAGTGATGGACAATACTTGAATTTACTCACCTCAAAATTAGCTCAAATAAGGAACATCACATTCACTCAGTTTGGTATAAAAACATATTTTACTTAGCCTTCAGGGATGTAGAAGGAAAATGGAGGTGCTGATAGAATGGAGGGAAATTTAAGGGAAACTATGGTCAGATGCAAACTAAAATTTTAAGGAGGGATAAGAAAGAGAGAAAAAGAGAGACAGACAGATAGGAAATAGGATGATGGGAATTATGCAGTTAGTAATCATAACTTGGAATGTGAACAAGATGAATTCCCCACAAAGCAGAAGGAAATAGGAGACTGGATTAAAAACTAGAATCCAACAATATCTTATTTACAAAAAAAACATAGCTGAGACAGAGAGATATAATCAGACTTAAAATGAGGGCCTAGAGCAGTTAAGGTAAAAAAAAAAAACAGGGTAGCAATTATGATCTCAGACAAAGAAAAACAAAAATATACCTAATTAAAAGAGATAAATGGGGAAACTACATTTTGTTAAAAGGTACAAATGGCATAGTTTTCAGATTCTTAAAGGAAAATTTAAATGAATTATAGGATAAAAGAAAGTATAAAATTATACAAGTGGGGGGGTTCAACTTTCCCCTCTCAGGGCTAGATAAATCTAACAATAAAATAAACAATGAAATTAAAGACATGAATGGAATTTTTGAAAAGTTATCTATAATCCTGGAGAATTTTGAATGGGAATACAAAGGAGTATGCCTTTTTCTTAACTGCATATGGCACTTTCCCAAAAAACTGACCATGTTTTAGGGCATAAAAACCTCAATATAGAAAGGCAGAGATGTTAAATGCATACTTTTCAAACCATAATACAATAAAAATTGCACTTAATAAAGGGCCATGGAAATATAAATTAAAAATTAATTGAAATCTCAATAATCTAATCCTAAAGAATGAGTGGGTCAAAGAACAAATCATAGAAACAAATAATTTCATTAAAAACATGATACCAATGAATCCTCAAAATTTAGGGGATGCAAGCAAAACAATGGTTAGGGAAATTTTTATAGCTCTAAACACTTACATTGATAATTTATAGAAAGAGAAGATTGAAGGATTGCGAATGCAATAAAAAAATAAAAGAACAAATTCTAAATCTCTGCTTAAACACCAAATTTTGAAAACCTGAAAATCAAATGAGAGATTAATACAATTTAAAGTAAGAAAATCACTGAACTACCATGCTGTTTTTTGAAAAAGAAATAAAATAAATGAATGGTTTGATTTATTAAATTAAGAAAACTAAAATGCCAGTATGAAAATTAAAAAGATTTTACATAAACAAAACCAATGCAGCCAAAATTGGAAGGAAAGAAGGAAACTAGGGGAAATTTTTTATAAGTTTCTCTGAGAAAGGTCTTATTTCTCAAATATATTGGAAACTGAGTCAAATTTATAAGAATGAGTCATTTTCCAACTTATTAATGATCAAAGAATATCAACAGGCAATTTTCAGAAGAAATACAAAACTATCTAGAGTTATATGAAAGAAATATTTCAAATTATATTGATTAGAGAAATGCATATTAAGCAATTATGTGGTAACACCTTTCTCCTATCTGATTGGCTAATATGAGAAAAGGAAAATGACAAATGGTGGCAGAAAAACTGCACTTCTATTTAACCACACTGGAATGCAATTTGGAACTATTCCCAAAGGGCTGTGGAAACCTTTTAATCCAGCATTACCACCTCTAGGTCTGGAAAAAATATGTACAAAAGCATTTATTTTTAGCCTTTTGTGGTGGCAAAGAATTGTAAATTGAAGGAATGAACATCAATTGGGGAATGGCCGAACAAATTGTGGTATATGATTGTGTGATACAGTATTATTATGCTATAAGAAATGACAAGCAGGATAGTTTCAGAAAGATCTGGTAAGTCATATGGATTGATGCAAATTGAAGCAAAAACTGGGAATAACCATGTTATTCTGATCAATATGATTTAAAACAATTTAGAATGATTTATGGTAAAAAAAAAAGCTACCCAACTCCAGAGAGAGAACTGATTGAGTATGAATGTTTATCAATGCATATTTCTTTTACTTTATTTTTCTTATGATTTTTTGGAGGGAGAGGGGTAATTTTGTAACAAAGCTAATATGTAAATATTTTGTTGAAATTCATATGCAGAATTTATACCAAATTGATTACCTTAATGTCTGGGAAAGGAGGGAGAGAGAGAATTTGGAATTCAAAATTTAAAAAAAATGCTGAAAGTTTGTTTGCTATTTAACATGTAACTGAGAAAATTTAAGAAATAAATAAAACTATATTGGAAAGAAGAAAATTAACAAATTTCTAGGATACAGTCATATGGTACCGCTACTAGGATTAAGCAAATCTTATAAAGATAGTTTATTCAAAGTGAAGACAGTAAATTTCACTATTTTTATATACCTACTTCCTGATCCACAGTTTTTTGTTTTAAAATATTCTAGTGATAGTAGTATTTTTTAAATCCACCTAGTTTGACTTGAAATAAATAATAAAATTGTTAAAAAAGATCAAGAAAAATAAGTAATTTTACTGTTTCACTGCATATATTTCTCCTTTGCCCCATACATTATGAGAACTCAAATAATAAAAATTTGTCCACATAATATGGTTATGCTTCTAAATGGAAGTTTCTGTGAAAGAATGATGTCCTTTGTCATAGCAAGAAGAAACTAAAATCAAACTACTACCCTGGTTATTTGCAACAGAAAGAAAAATGGTTAGCATTCAATCTCTCACTCTCTAGCATTTCACAATGATAGCTTTGGAGAGTCAGAAAGACTAAAGTTCAAATTCATCCTAAGGAGTTTACTGATCTACACAAGTGATTTAACCTCTAGCTACTTCAGTTTCCTTATTTGTAAAATATAATGCACTTAAGTGATTTGTAAAACTTAATACATCATAACTATTATGATTTTAAACTTTACTTCTACTTCCTAAGAGCAAGAGTTAAGTGCTAATAATACAGCTAAATCTCAGTGAATAGTCAGAGACATTGAGTTATGATTTTATCTCTACCTGACTGATCCTTGTCTTTTTTTTTGATCCTTGTCTTTTGAGCCAATAGGATTTAAGTTCTAAAACTGCAACTAGAAAAAGTAAATTTTAAATTTAAAGACTACTTTAAAATCAACTCTGCAAATCACTGTTGGTAAAGTTATGAATTGGTCAAGGTTTTCTGGAAAAACTAAAGTCACTTTGACCAATCTATAGAACTGTAAGACCTATCCCTTAAAGAGAACAAAGAAAGAGTAAAAGGTTATACATTTGTGTTTATGTGTGTTTGTGTGCATGTAAATGTAATTGTGTAACAGCTCTTTTTTGATGTTGAAGAAAAAGAAACAAAGAAGGTATCCATAAATTGGGGAAATCTAAACAAATTATGCTATGTGAACATAATGTAATGTTTTGAGATTTGTATTAATTAATGTATATTGAAAGGAATAGAATCAGAATACGATATAAAATAAGAATAGGTGGTGCTAGGTAGAGAGAGAGAAACTTGAATTTGATTCAGGAAGATATGAGTTCAAATTTTTCCCAAACACTTATTGATTGTCAGATCATAACCTCTCTTGGCCTTAATTTCCTCAAGTATAAAATGAGGAAGATAAAAGTGCCTATCTTAATTGGTTGTTGTGAAGATCAAAGGAGATCATAATTGTAAAGGTCTTTGCAAAGCTTAAAACCCTCTATTGTAACTTATTATCATTACAGCAAAAAGTAATTGAAAAACTTAAAAAGTTTTATTAATCTAATGATTGTGTGACAAAACCTTATAAAAGAAAGGAAATAGGCCTAAGATTAATAATAAGACTTTTTTTTTTTTCAGGAATGGCAACCCTGGAAATTTTTGTTGTTGTTGCTTTAAAACACATATGTTATAAAATCTTTGTTTTTTACTTTCCTTTCCAATTTTAAGTGAGATAAGAGAGAAGGTGACAGAAAGATTGGCCCTTCTACCCCCCAAAAAAATAAGAAAAATAAAAGATCATTGAAGTATCTTTATTGTGTAGAAGAACACAAAGAGGCTCAGAAAAAAATTAAAAACCAGACAGCTTTAAGAGGCACATGTCAAATTCATTAAATTATTAAAAAGCAAGCTGCATAAAACAGAGATTCACAGCTTCATATGTAATTCTCTACTTCTATAATAACATACCTACATACATACATACATAGATACGGGGTCAAAGAGAACTAGTACCTCTAGTGTGAGCGCTTGCTAAGCCCTTTTTGGAGCTGTTTATTCACCTGTAATGTCCATTTAGCCCAGCTCTTAATTATGACTCTAAGAAGCTGTAGCATGCACACTGGCATATCAGGGTAAAACAATCTCAGCAGACAAGTAAGCTAGGTTGAGGGTAAGCAACAAATCTCAAACCCATAGGTGAGTTGGGGGGGAGGGGTGTCTGTCCCAAGTGTGTGAAGACTTTCTTCCACAGAATAAGTGAATGAAAACAATTTGTTTAAAAGCTATGAAGGTGGCCCAAACAGGCACTGCAGAGTATCTATAGCTTGGTTAGACATCTAAGATGCCCAGTTCATCCTGAAATGTCATCAATTATCTTGACTTTGTTTTTGCCATTGAATTTCAATGTCTCCTAAAGCGTGAGACTGACAACTTTGTACAACTCAGCCTTACTTAAATCCAGTTCACATAGATATCCATCCATGATGTCACTTGATCTCTTTGAAAACAAAGAACAAACATACAAACACTCATGAAAATGGAAATGATTGTTTTATTTGATGTTTGTTAAGATAGGAATCATTTTTTTAAGACTTTTAAGAACTACTTTGCTAATTAACTCCCACTTAAAAGTATCTCTCAGGCTATACTCATTTAGGAATGAAAAGAAAAGTCAAAGTTAGGGAAACATGTTGGGAAACCTAGAGTCTAATTAATTATGTCACTTATATCTGTGTAACCCTAGGAGAATTCCATGACGTGAATTAGCAAATGTGTAATATAAAATTCAAAGATTAATGATAATTGTTGAGGTTAATCAATCTACCTCTTCTTTTCTCTATGGAGATAAAAATGACTGAAACATAGGGAAATGAAATTAATAAATATGATAATCAATTCTTCATTATCCACCCCAAAAAGAACAAGAATAATTCAATCAAATGCAAAGATGACTTAAGATTGATCTTTGGGTTTCATGATAACATGATACACTAGAAATTACCAATTAACCTTCTTAATTAAAATACTTCCTAAATTCATTTGAATTCCTGGAAAGTATGGCAGAGAATAAAGAGATATTGGTTTGAGTCCATGCCTAGTTACTAACTACTTATGTGACTAGGCAAATAACTAACTTCTCATTCTAATTCAATTAAAAAATAATTAATTGGCTATGTGTAAGACTGTAAGAAGAATTGACCATAAAAAGATAGGATCACAGATTTAGAATCAGGTTTAAAATCATGATCCCTAATCTCAAGGAATTTACAATCTGCCAATCAGAAAAGATGTATAAATGCAAAGTAAAATGTGAAAGGGCAAAGGAGAGATCTAGACAAAATATTCTAGGGAAAAAAAAATGTCACAATGGTGGAAGCTTCAGTCCTCATCAATAAAATAAGGATTTTTGGATTAACAGTGTTTTAAAGTTTTAGTTCTACTATTTTAAATAGGGGAAGAAGATTGGGCAGTACTCACAAGTGAGATACACACCAAAACAGGGAGGAGGCAATGAGTTTAAAGTGACCTTCGGGAAAACCATAAATTGTAGATGAAGCATATATAACTGATGAACAGGATGTTTTCTCACTCACAGAAACTCACCAGATGCTTTTTTCCCCTGGTTTTTGCAAGGGAAACGGGGTTAAGTGGCTTGCCCAAGGCCACACAGCTAGGTAATTATTTAGTGTCTGAGACCGGATTTGAATCCAGGTACTCCTGACTCCAGGGCCGGTGCTTTATCCACTACACCACCTAGCTGCCCCATACCGGATGCTTTTCTATGTAAAAAGCCTATTCAAATATTTTCTTAAAAGCTACACAGAAAAATAATTAAAAACCTAGAGAGCATGCTGGGTTTGCCAATTTCTGTCGCTATCATACAGACACACAAACTGGAGCATAAGATCTAACAGTCAGAATGACAGACAGAACAGCAATCGCTGTTGTGCAGATCAGAGACTCCATGAAGTGTGATATGTGAAAACTACATAATATCAACATTGGCAATGTTTACTTGATCCCTGGGTGTTCAGAACTGTCTGGCAATGTGAAATATTTCCAGGGGGGGTTGAGGTGGGGGAGGGATATCTTGGCATGAGAACAACATAAAAGACTAAAGTTTTCAAAATAGCAACCTAAATTGAAGCCACAGGACATATGCACACTAAGTGTGAGTTCCTTGCCCACACAAGCTGGTTTTGTAAAGAATATAATGAAAGAATTAAAAAAAACCCCAAAAACCCAGCAACAGAAAAGTAAAAGATGTATTCCCACCAACAGCTTTAATGAATATACTATAACATAAAAACAGCATTTTCTCATTTGGTCTTCCCAAGAATATTTTAATGGACAGATGACTAGGGTATTAAAAAGAGGAAAGGCCTAAAATTTCATTTTCTTCCTCTTAGACTTGAAATGAACTACTTGATTGAGCTGAATTGAGCTGAATTATCCTTGACATCCAAAATGTACATGAACTACTTTATAACACTGATCAAGTTTTCTGAAGTTAAACAAGAGGAATTTTAACTCAGAAAAAATTAAGACAGATAAAGCAAACTTTTTTCCTGTTCAATGGCAAAAACCTTAAATATGAATAGTTATCCCTTGTACATCACGACTTTCCCATTGTACTTGCCAGAAGTTGCAGATGAACATAAGAAATTAAATAGGAATATTGGGGGGGAGTTTTGCAGGTAGATGACATGCAAAGGTCAACAAATGGCATAGAAAAAAGTTTAGAAACTCAGAAATGCATTAAATATATGTAGGTATTATATAGTATAAATATATTTTGTCTTTTAATGTCATAATAATTCACTTCTTCTCTGGTACACAGGGAGGGTCAAAAAATTTTACGCAAATTTTATAAATCACAGGGGTGCAATACCCCTAACCCTTAAGATGTAGAATGGATAACTGTGTTTCAGAACTACTTCATAATCAAACTTTGATTGTGGATATTAACTGCCTTTCTCTTCTATAATTTACATTTATTTAAGTGCTCCAGTTCCAGTGATGAGGAACACAGTGCTTCTGAAATCAGCACATTCCACTGGGAGAAAGCTTTGTTACAAAGTCCTTTTCATACACTATCCTGAATCTATCACCCTCTTCCCTATTCTCACAGTTTACTATGCTGGTAGACTCTCATATCACCTCTTACTAGTATGAAAAATTACAATTACCTCCTAATAAGTTTTTCTAACTCTATTCCAGAAAAAAAATTCATAATAACAAAGTATATGGAATTAGAAAGGACATCGAGAGGAAAATTTGTAAATCTTGCCCAAATACATGAACATGAAATCCTTCAAGAACCTATCAATTTTTAGATTTTACTTGAAGACCTCCAGTGCTCCAATTCTTTGTTTCTTTGTTTCTTTGTCTGTCTGTCTGTCTGTCTGTCTCTCTCTCTCTCTTTTATTTAAGGAAATGGGGTTAAGTGACTTACCCAAGGTCACACAGCTAGGTAAATTATTAAGTGTCTGAGGCCTGATTTGAACTGGGGTACTCCTGACTCCAGGGCCTGTGCTCTATCCACTGCACCACCTAGCCAGCCCCTATAGAGCTCCAATTCTTAAGAAAGATGTTCCCTACATTTCTGCTTCCCATTCTCATTTCTGCTTTAGTAGGAAAAGGTTGGATGGCAAGGAGAAGAGAACTTGAGATAAAGGAGGTTTGGTGAGGTTAAAAATTGTGAAGTCAGAGACTTAATACCTTCCAGTAGTGTGATTTCCAGTACAAAAGAACACCCCATATTTTTAAACATCTAATTATACATGGTACTGTTGGCAATATTCATATTTTCAGTAGATCAAATGTCTAATAACTAGTTTAAAAAACTTTCTTTTTCTTCTAGCATAATGGGGAAGATGGTACACATATGTTACCATATTTTGCCCATGTATAAGATATTTTGGGGTCCAATATTTGAAAAAAGTTACATAAAATTATTGAACTTTATCATAAAATTCTTACAACTCCTCACCACTATCAAAACTTCTCTCCATTGACTTGTCCTCATATGTGTTTGATGATGAATCACTGTCTTAGGAGAGGCTTTGACTGCTCTCCTGCCTGTGCTCCAATCTGTGGTTGAGAACAAGCACTCCCTGGGCAAATCTGGTGTGTGGACGCATGCTTAGTCCATTCTGTTTCATACCCAAGGCACCAATCGTATTCTCCTTGGAAATCAGTCACTTATTTTTCATCAGCAATGCTTCTAGCCTCCTGCTGAACCATCTTTGTGGACACAGTAATTCCAATGGCCCTTTGCTCTTCAATCCATCTCTTCAACTCCCTCTCTAACTCAGGTCTCTTTGCTGACTTTCCTCTCCTGACCATCTGCAGGGGCGTTTTCAGTAGAGTTCCTTCTTCCCTTAGCCAGTCTCAGATTGTTTCCTCAGTTAGAGAAGAACCAAACTTATGCTCAGCAGATCAATTTCCATTCCATTTTGCAAACTGGATCACTTTTAACTTGAATTCAGCACCGGACAAAAATCTCATCTGAGACATTTCTGGGCAGAATGTGGCAAAACGTAACATAATATATTGGTAACAAATAAAACAATGAGCACAAAGACGGAAAGCACAAAAAAATGGGAAATGCAAGTAAAAAAAATATACAACCACTGTATAAGATGCTCCCAGTTTTTAAACCCCAATTGTTTTGAAAATGGGTGCATCTTAAACATGGGGAAATACAGTATATTGTTTCTTAGATATTAATGAAACATGGTCTCAATATCAAACTTTTCCCCTATAAGAGATACAGTAAGATCAGTTTTGAACCTCAGTGTAGTCCAGAGAACTGTATAATCCATCCATTTTTTTCCATTCTGCCCAAATGATCTACAATAAGATAACCTACTAGAAGAGATATTATAATACATTAGAAAGAATAGTGCTTAGAAGTCAAAAGATCTGGGCTCCAATCTGCCTCTTGTATTTATTCCCTGTGTCATATTGAGCAAATTCCCTCAATCTTTTAATTTTCCTCATCTGTAAAATATGTGATTGGACAAGATAAGCCCTCCCCCTCCTATCACAGATTTCCTAGGTTCTCCCAAAGAACAGTTCAGATTTTATCTCCTACATAAAGCCTTTCCTGATTTCTCTGGTATGCAATTTTTTTCCTCCTGAAATCACATTATATTTACTTTTCTGTGTATGTGACACACCCTTCTACCCCAAAATATTAAGTTCTTTGGGAGCAGAAATAATTCATTTTTTTGTCTTTGAAGATCTAATTCCTAATATTGTGCCATACATATAATAGATGCTTAATAACTGTTGGTAAAATAGAATAAATTTCTTAAAAAATTTAAAGATCTCAATGAGGCACAAATACTGAAACCAAGTACATTACACTTTTTGAAGGGCCAAAAATATTCATTTCTTTGAAACCAAGAATTTCCATTGGGATATACAACAATGTGGCTAGGATTAAATAGTTTTTAAGGGTGGAGGGCAGGAGGAAAGACATTTTCTAAAGGCAACTGAATTCCTGGTAATCATGGAGTGATTATATCAGGATAATGCACAAAATAAGCAATTCTTTCCTCAAAAGTAAAATTGTTTTGTCATGGTACATTAATTACAAAGTGAATGAATATGAATGTATATATTCTAGGTGGGGCATCTAGATAAGATAGGAAAAATCTCAAACTGAGACTATCAAACTGGTAAATGAGAATCAGACACTAAGGCTCAACCAGTGAACAATTAACTTTTTTTCTTCTGGTTTCATAACGAAACTTCATCCTGGCAACTTGCCTCATTCCTACAGTTAATGCAGTGATGGTGGGAGTGGCAGGTAAGTGGGAATTGAAAGTAGATTGTTTATTAACATGTAGAAACTAAGTAAGAATCGAAAGCATTTCATACTATTGCTGTTTGATTTCTCCTAATTATCAAACTTCTAGATAAAAAATATTAGGTGAAAAACTTGTACAATATTCCCTAAACTCAGCTGCAAATGAGGTTTCATCCTCTCTCTTCCCTTTTCCCATTTCTTAGTTCTTTTCCTTCTTGACTTTTCTTGCCAAAAAGTTTGCAGAATCAGAGTTCACTAGTTAGTGCGTTAATGGCAAGTCATACAAAATAAGAAAAATAAATAAATAAACTGCTACTTTCATTAGAGCAAAATAAAACTTCAACTTGAAAACTGGCCAAAAGTAGACCACACAGTCTATGCATACATATGTAAATCATGTGGTCCTCTAAAAATTTAATACTAACTGAATATATCCCTAGGGAAAAATCCAGTCATATTATTACATTCCTGAAGACTCATTTCTTTGGAGTACAAAGTATTTGCATCTTGCCTCAGAATTTCTTGATCCTTGTAAATGAGATATAGGGTTCAAAGGTGGGAAAGGAGACAGTACAGCCTCCCCTTACCCCCATCATTTTGCTCACCATCCTTACACCTTAGCTCAATTTGACAAAAACACAGAAAGGGGATGATAACAATAGTAAAACTTCTTGTTATTCCTTTATGAAGTGTTTAGAAGTGTTCTGAGGAAATCAGGAGGGCAGCTGATCATTGGCTGATTGAAGATTAGTCAGTCCCAGTTGCCTTTAAAATGAAAGGTTTGACAGTTCTACCAACTCAATAAAGGAAGAAAATGGCTTCAAGGAGTGTGAACTTTGGTAACTGAAGAAAGAAGATTGTGGATTCAAGAGACAATCAGCTTTGGCAGTAGACAATCAGACCTCAGGAAAAGGTTCAGGGAACTGAGATGAGCAATTCACCTCCCATAGTAGAGAAAACAGAACACCATGGAAAAAAAGGTATCAAGGCAAATATTCCTCAATAACCTCGGCAATAAGTGTTCCATTCACATATAGCTCACTATTAATATACTCTAAATTTCTGTCCAATTCTCCCAAAGATACTGCATGTCCTTATCAGTGTACAACTCAAGATTTGTAAGAACTGTTTTTAACGAGCTATATCTTAGTGAATTCCTTCTTTTTGATCTGTGTACACTGACTGATGATTATAGATAAGATCACAGGTAAGGATTTGTGAGTTATAGTTCTGGGTATAAACTTTTGAGAGCAAATATTCTCTGGAAGACTCAACATGTGAGTACAAGTTGGGATGCTCAAAGAGGGTGCTATATGAAAACAAAGACAGAAAAGCTTTCAAGCAACCATTTGCATTATTAGCTATACATTTGTAAAGGGAAATTCTTCCCTAGGAACTAAATCAACAAAATCAGAGGTCCATTAAAAGAAAAAATCTTTCCTAATTATCTGACAGTGAGACACCCTCTACCCAACTGATATTCCACATTGCTCATATCTCCTATACATTCACTTAGCTTTCCAATGTCTCTGCCTTTACTCAAACCATTCCATATGAGTGGAATACCCTCTTCCTATCACAGATTTAGTTCCCAAACACACACACACACACACATGATGGAAACTTACTCATAAAAGCTAATTAATTACCAGCCTCTATCCCCTTCCCCTTCCCTACCACCATCTCTCTAACAAGAACTCAAATGAACTTTTTAAACATTTCAACAAAGAATTAATTGTATAAAAAGAATTTGAACAGGTATCATATCTCCATAATAGACTGTACTATGATACATGAGGGTACCAGGACTTTCAAGTAGAGTCACAATGGTGGCATTAAGCTAGGCATACTCCCAGAGCATTTCCCAACACAATGTTACATGAGACCTCTACACAAACATTAAAGTTACAGATCCCATAAAAAAGAACAAAACAAGTTTTAAGCTCTGGACATTATGGAAGATCTTCAGTAAAGGTCTGTCTCTTTGGGGGAAAAGAGGAAGTATATATATAGGAAAGCCAGCAGGAGACTTCTAACCACATCACAGTACAGGTCTCGGCAACCAGATAACAGCCCAGGCCCTAGAACCAAGACAGCGGTCTAGAGCCTGACAGTTACACAGAAACCAGGTCTCTCTCTTGCTAGTTGGCCAACTAGCAAGGGAGCTCCCAACTGCAGGCTAAGTCTGAGCCCTGGAAACACTGTGACAACAAACAATGCTGAGTGGGAACACATCACCACATAAACAAAGCCTGGCATGAAAGAGAAAAAAAAAATCTCTGCATAGGCAATGCCTGGGCTGCATAGGTAACACCTTGGCAAGCAATAATTCAGTGACCAGACCTAAGCCCCAGCAGAAAAAAATTCAGGACTATACTCCCTATACCCCAGGACCAGAGGTCAATTATCAACATGAACAAAAAACCATTAAAGAGCACTAACCATAAAAAAAACTTCTATGCAGATAGAGATGATAAAAAAATTCCATCTTAAAAGAAGAAAGCAGTGAAAAATGATCTACACAGGAAGTCTGAAAGGATTTAATGAATTGTGCTAAAAGCCAAAATCTCATGGAAGAGCTAAAAAGATTTTAAAAATCAAAGAAGAAAGGAAGAAGTAAAATGGAAAAAAGAAATCAGTCATGCAAAAAAATTATGAAAATTTTACCGAACAAACCATCTCCTTTGAAAGTAAAAATGACAAATTGTAAAAATAATATAAATTATCAAAACATAATCTACCATCTGGAAAAGGAATGTAACTCATTGAAAAATAAAAATGTCAACTTTTCAAAAAGTAAAATTAACAACTGGAAAAAGGAAACAGTGTATTTTAAAATAAAATTAACCAACTGGAAAAGAGAAGCACAAAAGCAAACCGAAGAAAATAAAATGTTAAGAATAGGACAAATAGAAACTAAAGACTCTATGAGACACCAAATATATTTCTTCCCTAGGAAGAAAAAAGAGGGGGGATGGTATATTTCATCAAAATCAATAGGCTGAAAAAAAATCAAAGAAAATGTAAAGCAACTTTTTAGGAAAAACAGAAGACTGGGAAAATAGATCAAGAAGAGATAATTTACAAATAATTCGTCTATCAGAAAGCCTAGTTCAAAAAAAAGAACCTGGATAAAATCTTTCAGGAAATTATCATAGAAAACTGCCCTGATATACTATATCAAGAAGATGAAACCATCCTTGAAAGAGAGCCCAGAATAAAAACTCTAAATAATATCATAGCCAAATTCCAGAATTCTCAACTGAAGGAGAAAATACTGCAAGCAGTCAAAAAAGAAGCAATTTAAATACAAAGAAATCATAATCAGAATTAAACAGGGTTTATAAACTTCCACTTTATAAGATTGGAGGGCCTGAAATATGATATTCTGAAGGGCAAAGGACCTTGGATTACAACCAACAATAAAATGTTGTAAAATTCAGCATATTTTGTCAGAGGAAAAGATAGATTTTTCAATGAAATAGGAAAATTCTAAAATTTTCTGATAAAAAGACTAGAACTGAACAGAAAATTCAATCTTCAAATATAAGATTTAAGAGATGCCTGAAGATGTAAATGAAAAGGGAAGAAAACATGCTAGTAAAGAACATGAAACTGTATATAACTCTGCAAGGGAAGATAATACTTGTAGCTCTTGAGAATTAAGATTGTTGAAGGACTGAATATAGTTGAACGGATTGTCCTTAGAAGATATGGGTGTAAATAAGACATGACGTGATGCTGATTATGAGGGTGTATTTCCTGTAGAGACAGAGCAAAGGAGAGTACTTAGATGGCCTATATATATAATAAAATCATGAAGTGATCTTACTTTACTAGATATTTTAGTTAATGAGGGTTGCAGTACAATAGGTACAGAGGAAGAGAGTGTACTTAGAAGGTCTAGTCATAAATATATCAGGAAATGAGCTTGTTTGGATTCATACTTTAATTAACAAGGGTTATAATGCTAAAGTTGGAGCATTATAGGACAGTTGGAGAGAGGATGCCCAATATTTTACTTAAAAATAATTGTGGGGCTATGGTTGGAGTGTTGTAGAGATGGAAGAACAGAGTGTATTTAAAGGGACTGGACACAAAAGAATCATGAAGTGATTTTGCTTTGCTTGAATGCTTTGGCTACAATTAGAGGAAATATGCTTATATGGCGGGGGGAGGTAAAAACAGCTCATGAAATGATTTGGCTTTGCATGATGCGTTGATTCATGAGGATTGTGTGTCCATGGAAGGTACTTGAAAAGAGGGGGATGGTATAAATCAATTATAATTTGATGTGATTTAACACTCCAGAAGTGTTTTTCTAATGGTACAGAAGAGGGGAGGTTACTTACTGATTATGAGGCTTATCAAAAAATCAAACAATCAATCAATCAAACTTTGAGAATGGTACTTCTATCTAGACAGATAAAAGGAGTATATTTTAACAGAGGGATTATAGGTACAAGATAAGATTAAAACAATAAAGACATGAAAAAAAGAATTATACTAGGAGAAGGCTAGGCATCATTGAATAACTAACACTAGGCAAAGCAGCACAAAGTAAAGGGAAAGAAGGGAGGGTGCAAACACTGAATAAATTCAACTCTCAACAGATACGGGCCATAGAGGGAATAACATGCATCCTCAATTATGCTTAAAAATATATCCCTACCCTACAGGAAAGTGGGGGGGGGGGGAGAAAGAAAAAGAAGGAACTGATAAAAGGGAAGGTGAAAGTAAAAAAAGTAAAAATAAAGTTAAAGTTAAAATTTAAAAGAAAAGTTGAAGGGGAAAGATAAAACATTGATGATGAAAAATAAGAGGAAAGGAAAGAGAAAAGTATAAACAGGGAAAGACAGCTTGGAAGAAAGTACAGAATTAGTCATTTTAACCATAAATGTGAATGGGATAAACTCTCCCTTAAAATAGAAGCAAGTAGCAAAAAATCAAAACCTTACAATTTATAAAAAAGAAACACATTTGAAACAGAGAGATACACAGAAGGTAAAGGTAAAATTCTGGATCAAAATACATTATGCTTCTGCAGAAGTAAAAAAAAAATTCAGGGATAGCAATCCTGATCTCAGACAAAGCAAAGGCAAAAAATAGATCATAAATTAAGGGATCGCATTAATAATGATAAGGAAGGAAACTATATCTTCTTAAAAGGCACCATAGGCAATGAGGCTTTAAGATTATTAAACATATATTCACCAGGTTGTGTAGCATTCAAATTCTTAGAGGAAAAGCTGAATGAATTACAAGGAGTCATAGACATCAAAACTATATTAGTGGGAGACCTCAACTTCCTTCTCTCAGAATTAAATAAATGTAACCACAAAACAAAGAAGGAAGTTAAGAAGGTGAATGAAATCTCATAAAATTTAGATATGATAGACCTCTGGAGAACAATGAATGGGGATGGAAAAGAATATTCTTTTTTCTCTGCGGTACATGGCACCTATCCCAAAATCAACCATGTACTAGGGCATAAAAATATTACAATCAAAAGCATAAAGTCAGAAATGATAAAACCAGCTTTTCAGATTATGATGCAATAAAAAATTACATGTATTAAAGGGGCCATGGAAAGCAAAACCAAAAATTCATTGCAAACTAAATAATGTAATTTTTAAAAATGAGTGGATCAAACAACAAATCATAGAAATAATCAATTATTTGATCCAAGAAAATGACATAAATGAGACATCATACCAAGATTTATTGGATGCAGCCAAAGCAAGTTTGGGGAGAAATTTTATATCTCTAAAAGTTTCTTTGATTAAAAATAGATAAAGAGAAGATCACGGAATTGGGCATGCAACAAGAAAAGCTAGAAAAAGAATACATTGAAGATCCCCAATTAAATACTAAATTAGAAATTCTGAAAAATCAAAGTGGGAATTAATAAAATTGAAAGCAAGAAAGTCATTTATCTAATAAATAAAACTAGAAGTAGGTTTTGTGAAAAAATAAAATAGATAATCCTTTGGTTAATCTGACTAAAAAAAAGAATACCAAATTACTAGTATCAAAAATGAAATGGATGAACTCACCACCAATAAGAAGTAAAGATAATTCAGAGCTATTTTTCCCAACTGTATGCCAATAAATTTGACAGCCTGAGTGAAATGGATGAATTCTTGCAAAAATATGATAGAAGAGGAAATAAAATAAATAAACCCATTTTTGAAACAGTAATTGAAGAGACCATCAATAAACTCCCTAGAAAGTTTCCAGGTCCAAATGGATTAAAAAGTGAATTCTACCAAACATTTAAGAAACAATAAATTCCAATTCTAAATAAACTATTTTCAAAAATATGAGGAATTCTGCCAAATTTCTTTTATAACACCAATATGGTGCTGATAACTAAACCAGAAAGAATGAAAATAGACAAAGAAGATTCTCCCTAATGAACAATGATGCAAAAGTTTTTTTTCCATTTAAATATTTTATTTACTTGTTATTCCAACTACATGCAATTTTAGTTTTCACAATTCACTTTTTTACAAGGTTTTGAGTTTTGCATTTTTCTCTTTCTCCTCCCTTCCCTCCCACCTCCCCATGACAGAAAGCAATCAAATATATATATATATCTGTTGGATCTAAGGAAAAGGGAGAAATTTATGATCAAACAAGAAATAGAGTACATTATAAGTTACAATGTGGATGATTTTGACTATATTCAATTAAAAAGTTTTTGCCCAAAGAAAATCAATGCAGCAAAGATTAGAAGGAAAATGAAAAGCTAAGAAACAATTTTCTCAGCTAGTAGTTCTGATAAAAGTCTCATTTCTAATATATATATATATATATATATATATATATATATATATATATATATATATATGGAATTGAATCAAATTTTTAAGGTTACAAATCATTCCCTAATTGATAAGTGGTCAAAGACTATGAATAGGCAGTTTTCAAATGAAGAAATTAAAGCTATATATAATCATATGAAAAATGCTCCAAATAATCACTGATTTGAGAAAGGCAAATTAGACAACTATGAGGTACCATTTTACACCTATCACATTGGGGAAGATGACAAAAAGGGAAAATGATCAATGTTAGAGAAGTTGTAGGAGGATTGGGTCATCAATGCACTGTCAGTGTAGTTATGAACTAATCCAAACATTCTGGAGAGCAATATGGAACTATGCCCAAAGAGCAATAAAACTGATTGACCCAGCAGTAATAATATTAGGCCTATATCCAAAAGAAAATCATAAAAAAGGAAAAAAGTCTGACGTGTTCAAAAATATTTATAGCAGCTCTTTTTGTAGTGGCATAGAAGTGAAAATTGAGGGGATACCCAACAACTGGGGAATGACTGGGTAAATTAAGGTATATGAACATCATCATGGAGTTCTATTGTTCCATAAGAAACCATGAGTGGTTGGAATATAAAGAAGCATGAAAATAATTCCAGGAACTCATGCTAAGTGAAGGGAGCAGAATCAAGAGAACATTATGAGTTTATCAACTATGATCTAAGAGATGTAAGACAACCCTGGGAGACCTGTTATGGATAATGCCATTCACATCCAGTGGGAAAAAACAAACCCACAGAATCTGAATGGATACTATGATCACATTTTAAAACTTCTCCTATGTTTTTCCTTTCTATTCCATTGTTTTTTTTCTTTTTCCTTAATCCTGATTCCTCACATACAAAATGACTAATATGTAAACATGTTAAACACAAATGTACATATACAGCTTTTACCAGATAGTTTGCCACTGAGATGATGGAGGTGGGAAGGGAGGGTGATAGAAAAATGTCTAATTTATAAATATGTAAGTGGATGGATGTTGAAAAATTGTCATAACCTGTAACTGGAAGAGTAAAATAAAATAATAATTTCAAAAGATATATAAGGGAACAAACTTTAAATAATCTATATATTTTCTTTATTAATGTAGGATGAGTGGATGACTACATAGTGATGTAAAGGTAATGTTTTGGAAGAGAATGTTTTTATAATCATCATCTTATAACTTATTCCACAATATATGCTAAAAGGATATAGGACTTTAATATTAGACATCGTTCTATAAAAAAATAAAATAGAAAAAATAATATTCACTTACAAATATGGATAAGAGATATATTCATAACAAATAAGAGGTAGAATTGCAGAAAATTTGAAGATTTTGTTTACATGAAATTGCACATAGTAAAATAATGTACCCAGGATAAGAAAGTAACTTGTCAAATGGAAAAAAATCTTTGCATCAAATTTTTCTGTTAAAAATTTGTTATATAAAATACATGAATAATTAACAAATAAATATCAACAGTCATTCCCCAATAGATGAGTGATGAAAGGATATGAAAAAACAGTTCTCAAAAGAAGAACAAAAAATACAATCAAATGAAAGAATGCTCCATATCATTAATAATGAGAGAAATATAAATCAAAATAACCCCAAGATTTTACCCCCATCTTGCAAACTGGTAGAAATTACAAAAATGGCAATAGTCAAGTTGGAGATGTTGTGAGAAGGTAGAGCTGTGAATTTTCACAGAAATTTTGTGTAGCAATTGAGAATTATACAATTAAAGGAATTAAAATATTCACAATTAGTGATTTAGGGATTCCATTATTAGATTTATACCCCCCAAAAAGGCCATTGAAAAGAAAGTCGCCATATATTTTAAAATATTTATAAAAGCACGTTTTGTAATAGTAAAGAAATGGAAACAAAAAAGATGACCATCAATCAGAGAATGATCAAACAAACTGTAGTAAACAAATGTAATGAAATATTACTGTGATGTAAGAAATAATGTATGTGATAAATACAGAGAAATAAGGGAAGATAAACATGAACTGATGCGAAATAAAACAAGCAGAGAAAATAAAACACAACAACTATAGCAATGGAAATGGAAAGAATTACTACACACAAAAATCGACAGTGAATGTTGCAAACATAAAAAGACTAACCAAGGCTCAAAAGAAGGGAAATGAAAGGATACACTGGATTCATCCTTTCTCTGAAATGGAAGGTTTTCAAGTGTTAAATAATGTTACATGTTTTTGGCCTTTTTTTCCAAATGTAATGATTAAATGCTACTATTTTTTCTTATTTTTCTTTATTTTTGTCTTAAAATATTATGTATTATATGAGACAGCTGTCTAGGAGGGGAGTGATACTAGAGAAAATCAAAAGATATCAAAAATTTATTTTAAAAAGAAATGTTCTTACAATGAAATTCATGAGTTTTTTTTAACATCAAAGAAAAAAGGTTTATTGTTAAATGTGTAAGTCATTGTGGAATTGGAAACCATATAATCCCATCTGATGTAAGGATTACTACTACAATCTCTCTGGCAGGTAGTCATCTAATCTCAGCTATCTTCCATTACAACAAAGACGGTTTCATTTTTATGTAACTAATAGAAAATTCTTGAATTTCTGAAAAAAGAATGAATTGAGTGAATAAATGAAATGAGTGAATCAATAAAAACATCATTCATTGTGGATATGAAGATAAAAAAGAATCACAGTGTAAAGGAGGAAATGCCACATAGAAGGGGGAAGCATTTTGATCTGGGTAATTAGAAGTGATGACAGCCCAGAGTAAAAGATTGGCACACCCCTTTCAGAACAAATGACAGTATGGACTTGATGATGGTTCTAGAATTCTAGAATAGCTTTGGTTAGACAGTCAAGGAAGGGAAATAGGAGCAGGCAGTATGTCACCTGTGGCAAGGGTCACTGGGATGAGCCTTGTGGGTCACTCCCAAATGACACTGGGGTGTACAGTGTACAGTGCTTAATGGCAATGATTCAGAAGCAGGGTAAAAAACAGGAAGACATGTTTTTTAATTGGATTAAAAAATGACTTTCTTTAGGTTTTCTCTGCTCTTTTTTTCCCCTTTTAGTCCATATGAAAAAACACTAATCCTCCATTTTATATGGGTTAAAATCTGTTACTACATTGAACATGTTCTAGTTTAGCAATATGCCTCTTAAAATTTGATACTATAACTCAGAATAATATGCAGATGTGACCTAAAATAGGCTTAAGAGCTTCACTAGTTTTTTCAGTAACTGAATTGCAATATTTGCTTATATGGGACTTACAAGTTAGCTAAAGTGAACTACTACAGTTAACCCAGGCTTCCCTTATCCTCTACTTGTGCCACTTATTTTTGAGTAAAAATAAGGATCTTCAACTTTATCGCAATTAAATGGTATGCTGATAGTTTTGTCCCCATTATTGCATTCCATAGATTTCTTTTGAAAACCCCATTATATTGCCATACATATTAATTCCAAGCCTTGTGTCAATCATGAAACAAATGTGATGTATTCTATTTTATAATCACAGTGAGTAGGGTGACAAAAGAGAGTTAAGAGAAATGCTTAGTCTTCAGTTATACTTTTCCAATGGAATTAACTATTACTCAGTTCTTGGGTCTGGAAGAGATGCCAAACCCTCCAGTAAAAGTTGGATTAAAATGATAAATAGGACAAATCTACCAACTATGATACTGAGGAAAGAGAGGGTTCAGTGAGATACAGACTTAAATACTATAAAGTTGTACTAAATATACTTTGAGTTTCTCAATTATATAAATTTTGAGAAGCAAACATCAAAAAAAAGAAGAAATATCATTGAGACAAAGAACTAAAAAAAAAAACAAAATGGGCTACACCAAGAGGAGTTTAGACTATTTTTCTCTCCAGAAAGTCTTAGGATGAAGGCAAAGACTAGCACTGAACCTGAATTGTGTAGATTGAATTCTGCATTTGGCAAAATTTGGTAACCTCTTTCAGCACAGTATTTTGAACATGGCTATAGTAATACAAATAAATCCATAAGACAAATGTTTTTATAAACACCAAGCAAAGAAGCTTTGTTTAAAAGCTCAATGGTCACAAATGCATTCTTCAAAGCTTCTATTTTTCAGCACAAACCTAAAACTAGTCAAGCTTTCCAGAGCTTAGCCCTAAATTCGCCTGCTTTGGGTGCTGTCTCCATGAGAAAAAGGTAAACCTTAAAGCTATTCCATCATATTCAGTTCTCCCCATAATTGGACTGTTCCACATGGATGAACATGCTACTCATTTATTTATTCCCTGAGGTTGAATTTCTGTAGCTACTGAACAGCCTAAAGATTTCACACCCTTTGGTCACAGGACACAAACCTTACTTCACATTTGAATTGCAATAACTTCTCCTTTCCAAGATCAAATAGCAAAAGTAAAGGATAGACCAAAGAGACCATATGGACAAAAGGCAAATAATTTCCCAATTAAAGTTAACCTTTTAGATCTAATCAGTACTCTTTATAAAGAGCAGAGCTATACCATAATTATAGCCTAAAAAGGTTGAGAAATTTGAAGCATAAGAAGTTTTAAGTAAGAAATTTGGCAACAATAATCAACTCACTAATCCTTTAGAATCATCCTTTGAGAAATGAGAGGGATGGCTGATATGGATTAGAAAATTCCATTTAAATATTTATTAAGCTATGAAGCAAACAAAAAGGTGCCAGAAAAAATCCATTTCCCTCAGTTATGCAACATTGAGCATAGCTCACTTTAAGGTTTACAAAGTTCTTACCTTAAAAAGCAAGTTCTCCGATGTAGTCAGCAAAATTTCCGTTAATCCAATTTTGAAGATAATGACAATAAGATTTGGAGAATACCATGGGATCATAAATTTAAAGATGGACAAGATCTCAAAGATCATCTAAACCAAAATCTTCCTGCATCTTATAGTAGAGGAAACTAAAAATCATATAGTTACCTCAGTTTTTCCCCAATTTCTAATAGATTGCACCTTCCACGGTGACAATGACAAAAATATAAACACCACATATGATAATATAAACAAAATTCTGCTTAGTAGTACCTTTGTTTTCTGCCTTAAGGGCATTAAGTTTCCTTGGCTGTTCTCCAGAACCCTCATTGGTTTTTTTTTTAATAACTCAGTGTTTAGATTCTCTTTCAATTACAATTACAATTACAATTTCAATTCTCTTTCATTACAATGTCTCAGAAAGACTACATGATTTACCTGGATATATAGTTGATAATTCTTCGGAACAAGATTTTAACTTGGGTCTACTTGAATCTAAATTCAGCACTCTAGGTTCTATGCTACCTTTCTTTATAATGTCCCTGAAAACTGGGCATCTAATCTACACTTTAAGATCTCAGATGACAAGAAAGTTCACTATTCTATAAAACAACCAATTCCATCATTGGACAGAATTAATGGATTGATGGAGCAGCTAAGTGGCAAGTGGATAGAATACTAGGTCTACCATTAGGAAGACTAATCTTTTTTAGTTCAAATATAGCCTTAGACTAGTTGTGTGATTATGGGTAAGTCACTTAACCCTGTTTACCTCAGTTTCCTCAAATATAAAATGAGCTGGAGAAGGAAACGGCAAACCTTTCTAGGATCTTTGCCAAGAATATTCAAATGGGGGTCATGAAAAGTTGAACAAAACTGTGAAGTGACTGAAAAACAACAAAGGAATAAAATATTATCAAGATGTTTTACTATACACTAGTTGTTCCCACTTGAGTCTTAGGGAGTCAGACGGAAAGTCTAACCTCTCCTGTTTCAAAGCTTAAAACAATTAGAATTCATGGAGGACAGCTGAATGTACTTGGCAACTTCTTACTAGTCTTAAATTTCAAAGATTATAGATCTAGCCATTTAGTCTGACCTCTCTCATTTTATAGATGAAGAAAATAAGGCTAAGGGAGGTTACATGACTTGACCATGGTCATGGGGTCAAACAGCTACTAAGGGTCTAAAGTGGTATTGGAACTTGGGTCCTTTGAAGACTTCAAATTCAGCACTCTAAATCATGAAAGGTTTCTTTCAAAGAAAATGAGCTGACCAGGTTGGTTCTGCCTTCTTTCCATCAAAAGAAACCACCTCTCTAGGTAAAACATCTCTCCTAACCTTTCCTTGATCTTTCCTGAACTCATAGGTAGAGCTTTATTTTTAAAAGCCCTTTTCCTTGGTCACAGATGTTCTGCTACATGTGTGCCTCCCTCCTTTTAACCTCTGTGGGTTTGTGACTTCCATTAGTGGCTGTCCTCCCCACTGCTACTGGGAGAGTATGCACTCCATGCTTAAGGGGAAGATAATTTGGTTGCTACTTTCTTATTCTGCCACTTCAGGGAATATTTAGGTATTGAGTGTGACTTAGTGGATTAAAGCTAACATTTCAGAATATATGAGTTGAATATATTTTAGGAGTTCAGAACAACAAAATATCCAAATTATCATCCTCAAAGCTCAACCTATGAGTGAGAGTTAGTTGGAGAATTAGCCTAAAGGGATAATTAACCGTATACATATTGCTTCCCTCATCATCACAAAATCCTTGTGAACAGGAATTTTGTCATTTCTGTATTTCTAGCATAATGCCTGGTATATTGATTAGCTCCATCTACTCAGAGGCCAAACTACTATTCTTTCTCTGAGTTGGATTCTCCCATCATCACCTCTAGAACCTTAGATCCCTGATTATATTCTTCCATATTTTTTGTGCTTTTTTTTAAAAAAATATTTTTCATGATTTAAAATTATTCTCTTCAACTTTACTGTGATTTTAATTCATTTAAATCTACTGTCGGGAACAACTCAATTGACATAACAGTTTCTCTGGACATCATACATATTAATCTCTATCCTACTTTACTTGTCATCAGATTAAATCCTATAAGAGTAAATACTCAAAAGAAAATATGGCTGAAAATGTAACTAACTTCTTAATGGTGTTTTACTTAAATTATTACTTTACATGGACAAGCCCTTCTCTTCAAAGTAGATGTTTTATTCACAAAGCAGTCCAACCAGTTGGGAAGGATAACCAGACAGACAATTCCTGCTGGAATTAGATCTAGATCAGTTTACAATACTCAAGTAAACCCTTCTGACTAAAGTATTTCTACTTGATTATGATAAAATTAGAATGCAAACAGAAAGACACATTCTTCAAAATGATTGAACTTTTTTTATAATAAATATGATTTCTCCTAAGGGCTTTACAAATGAAAGGAATTAAGCTGGGGATAGGAAGAATGGGTGAAAAGTGAATCTGAGGCAAGAGTGTAGAAGGATGAAATAGGAGATGGAAAAAGAAGAATGTTTCCTCTTTCTAAGTTCAATATTTATCTGTCATTCATTGCCTTGGTTTGTGAGAAAAGACAACATTTTGCTGCCACCAAAAATTGCTCCTGCCTTTCTGAACAATGGGATGATTCATTAGACAGTTCATGCAAGGAGCCAACAATCATATTTCTTTTTTCTCCCCGAAACAACTTAACATAGCTTTACAAACTTGCAGATCTGGAAAATCTGCAAGATAGAAGGCATGGAGAAACCATTTAAAGATACTTTGTTCTAGCAAAACTTACTTCCTACTGCTCCATATTTTGTGATTTCTATAACCATCTGAGAAGAATCTCTCTTTCTGTCCCATTCCTACTCTCTGCTTTCCCCACTTTCTATCCTGCTTTATCTTAAAACTGTGAACTTACAGGAATTCTTTGCCTATCTTGCTACATGTCAAAAGCTCCAACCAGAGAGATTATCATTTTTTAAACCCAAGTCTTACAAATGAATCATTGTCAAAGATGGCATTAATATAAAGTTCTAACAATTCATAGCATAGTGTCCTTTCCATCATACCATGATTTTCCAACCTTAGAAATCCACATCAAATTCTATTTCCTCGATGGCCTTCCACACTTCTAAAAATATCTCTGCTCTGAGTTAATACTTCCCTTCTAGTTTAAGCAGGAAGAAGCACCACATATCAACAGTCAAATTTCATCTCAAGTTTCTGTCCACCTAGCATTCTTCATTCACTACAGTAAGCAAAAATCCAACATCCTTCTCTTTGAATCTCAGTTGTACAGCTCTCCTTTCTAAGTAAAAACCGCTTTCCGTTTCCATTTGTCCTGCTCTCACCTATGTCAGCCAGTTCTATAATCCTCCACAAATCTGTCTTCCTCTGTGGTCTCTTTCCATAATGTCCTGTGGTGACCATATTCCACTTCATCTTTAATCTCTCTCTCTTTCCATCTTATTCTTAACATCTCACAAATTTCACTGGATTTTTCTGTTCTAAAAAAGACTTTCTTCACCAGAGCTGGGGGTTCATTCTTATAATCTTTGATCCACAAGGACAGGAAGAAGAGTCTTGATCTTCTTGATCCTCAGGAATGCTTCAAGCCCTCATCCATTATCATCATTCAGCAGCTTCTCCTTTAAAATCCACATGATTCAATTCTATTGCTCTGTACAGATTCTTGTTTTAGCCATCTAGCAGATTCACTCAAATTGCTAAAAAAAAATTTTTAACAACTGGATTAGTCTTTTCACTCACCATCCAAATGGACTACTCAAATTTGGCTTCATAATTACCTAAAATTGTGCCATATCCAAAGAAAATATTGAAATTGATAGTTTCTTATTACAACAGTTTGTGTTTCTGTATCTAATACAAAATTCCACACACCCCAGGACTTTGCCTTACTTAATCTGAACTTCAGTTACTTGAACCCAGGACTTTGTTTCACTGAATCTGAACTTCAGGTTTTTTCACTGATTTTCCCATTCTATAACATCTATTCAGACTTTGTAGAGTAACAGAAGTTTGAATCTCACAGTGAAGTTTTTATATTCCAAAATTGTATAAGGTTGACACTATAATGTCAGCAAATGATGAACAAGTCTTTATTTGATCTCTGTAATGAGAAACTTACTGTACCTTCTATCTTTTAGGATAGCTCTAATTGTTGGGAAATTTTCCTTGAACTGAGGCAAAATTGGCTTCCCTGCAGCTTTCAGTTATTCTTTCCAGCTATTCTCTTAGAGTTCATAAAAAGCCAAGTTTTATTTCTGTTTTTGGTTTTTTTTCACCATCAAACCACATTTTGAATCTTATAAGACAGTTAGCATGCTTAGATACTCTTCTTACCCATATTTGCACCCCCCAGTACCCTTTTTATCCTCCAAACTAAATATTTCCAAGTGACCTCTCTCCAGCTCCTTCTTCATCCTAGTCACTTCTTTTTCTGAATTCCATTTGTCAACGTCCTTTCTAAAGGTAGCATACAGAAGTAAAGTTAATATTTTAAATGTAAGGTGATCAAAACAGGGTGCAACAAGCCTATAATCTCCTTCATCATGATTCTATTAATGAAATTTAAGATTGCATTAGGTTTTTTTGTTTGGCTGCCATATCAGACTGATGATTCATATGAGGTTTAGAGAACACCAAAACCCTTGGGTCCTTTTTATATAAATCATTGTCTAGCTACATCTCCTTCATTTTGTGCTTGTGAGGCTGATTTTTCAAACTCTAACATTAGACTTTACATGTATTACTACTAATTATTATCTATCTTGCTGTTCTAGGTTATCAAGATCTTTGTGGATCTATGTAACATATTAATTCTATCCAATATGATATGTTATATGTTAGTTATGATATCCAGTATTAATACTGGTCTTCCAGATTCATAAAACCCACAAATTCATTGATCTTTATGCAAGTCAATAATGAACATGTGAACAAAACTGGAAAGGATCTCATTTACCATTTCTGTATTTAGTGATTTAGATGAGATAATCTTCTGTTCTTGAATTTCTTACCTAATTGTCCACTTTGTTTCTTCTCATTTTTCCCACTTTATATAAACTACAAGCTACATTAGCAGCTTCGGCCCAAAGGGAGAGCATTAAGAAATGCATTTAGCATTTAGCAAGATCCACCAAGAGATAAGTGTTATTTAATCTCATCTGGGTCCTTAACACTGCATGCAAATTCTCAGAATGCCTCTACACTCCACACTGACTTCTCTATCAGAAGCCCATATTTACCCCCAACTTTCTCCCTCTCAACTGAAAAGATTAAAGTCAACATCTGTCATATCTCAATTACCCATCAATACTGTTTCTTCTCTCCAATCTCAAAGTGACCAGGCTAACCATTCTATTTGTGCTTCTGATCAGATCACAACCAAAACTTCTCTACGAATTTTATGATGACTGAGGAATCTTTCTCTGTCTCTACTTCTCTCTTCCCATTTCCTTCTTTCTTACCCTATCTCCACTTTCCTTTGAACCTGATTGTTATTGTGCAGTTACTCTTTACTTTTAAATTTCCAAAGAGAAAATTTATATTTATTGTCACTCACTGCTCAACTACTTCTACGGTCTCCATGTCCTAAGGTCTACAGTGGAATGAGATGGATTTGGAGTCAGAGAACTTAAATTCCAATCTCATTATAATTACTTATTTTCATTGTGATCTTGGGTGAGTCAGTTAATTTCTATTGGATTAGGAAACCTCCAGAGTAACCTCTAGGGACTCTTCTAGATTTCAATCTATGATCCTATGAAAATGCCTTTTCCAAGGTTAATGATCCTATTCTGGCCTTATCATCTTTGATCTTTCAGCAGGAAGCCATATATTGGCTATCTATTATTTGCTGATATTCTCCTCCCATGGATATGCACTGTATTTCTCTAGCTATGCTGTTTTTCATCTTTTTATATCTAGATCCTAATATGGTTCCTAAAATATAATTTGTGTTTGATGAATGTTTATTAAATTAAGGCTGCTTCTCTTATAAATATTTCTTACAGCCCTATCATAACCCCTCATGTGGCAAGTATCTAGAATAACCTTAAACAATTACAAATCTGATGTTGGAATTCCCAATAGAAATATATGTCCTTTAAGATAAAATGACACCCTATTGCTTTCCAATCAACATCCCCCACCTTTTTTACCTATTCTAAGCAGATTTTTTGGATTTGGTTGCTGGACTTCTGTCTACTTTCTAAATTCTAGTCCACAACAGGATAGACCCTTGACCTTCCACTGGTGAAACATTCCTAGCCTTGTTGTTCACTAGAAGATAGGTTTCTGGCTCTTTCAAAACATATTCAGGGTGGCTAGGTGGCGCAGTGGACAGAGCACTAACCTTGGAGTCAGGAGTACCTGAGTTCAAATCTGACCTCAGACACTTAATAATTACCTAGCTACATGGCCTTAGGCAAGCCACGTAACCCCATTGCCTTGAAAATAAAAATCTAAAAAAAAAAAGACATATTCCCTGAACTCTAGTCTATGAAATTAGAAACTATTCTCAGTATACTCTCTGTATTTAACACCTAGGAACCTTTCTGTTCATTTTTAAATCTTTGGTCCTTTGCCCTCACTAACACCTATAGCTCAAACCTACTGACAGTAAGTAGGTTTGAGCAATAGGTGCTAGTGATTTATGTTTCATCATAGTCCTCTGGAATCCTTGGTAGAGTTCTTTTATTTTTGAAAATTAACTGCAATCTTGTGGTTATTATATAAATTGTTCTCCTAGTTCTGCTTACTGCATTGTCAGTCAACATGTCATTTTGTTTCTCAGAAATTACCTCTCATAATTTCTCACAAAGTATCAATATTCCATTACACCACCACCATTATTTATTCAGCCATTCTTCAATGATGAGCACTCCTTTGGCTCACAATTGTGTCACCACATAAAGAAGTCCAATAAATAGTTTTGTACATATGGATCCTTTTCCTCTCTCTTTGCTCTCTTTGTGACAGAGGCCTAGTCTTGGTATTGCTGAGTCAAAGGGTATATACAACATAGTGACCTTGAGAAAGACATTCAAACTATTTTCTAGAAGAACTGGATCAGGTCAAAGGTCCATTAACAATATATTTATGTTACTTTTTTCTTCAATTCATATGTTATTTTCTATTTCTTCTTTTGTCACTTTTGCCAACCTATTGGGTATGTAAAGAAACATTTGGACAAGGAACAAAGGGAGTGACCTCTAGGTATAGGGATGTGGTTGGGACAGGAGGGAGAATGGTAAAGAGAAAGCATAGAGTTAATAATGTCAGGCAGGCTGGAGCCATTCCTGAAAACCCTTAAATGACAAGTTAAGGAGTTCATATCAATCAATAAACATGTTAAAAACCACTAACAGTCAGATTTGTGCACTGAGAACATAATTTTGGCAACTGAATTATAGATAAAGTAGAAAGGAAGAGGCAGACTTTATCTATAGAGACAGAGAAACCTAGCTATTACAACAGTCTACAAGAATGGTAATGGGCAGGAATTAAGGGAGCGGCAGTCTGTCAAAGACTAGGGAAAATAGTAATATTAACAACAAAAACAGGAAAGCTGAGAGAATAGGTAAATTTAGGGGAAAAACAAGATTAATTAGTTAAGTTGTTGCCCATTTGAGATGTAGTTGAATACCACAAAATAGACCACAGTTAGATATTTAAAAATCTTCAATGATAATATAAAACAGTATAGTAATAGCAGAAAAGTTTATAAATGGATGGATCTCTTATGTATATTTATTTGTGTGTGTGTGTGTGTGTGTGTGTGTGTGTGTGTGTGTGTTAGAATAAGTTAGCCTTCTTGATCCTGTTATTGAGTCATTTCAGTGGTGTCTCAATTATTCCATTTGGTGTTTTCTTGGCAAAGACAATGAAGTATTTGCCATTTCCTTCTCCAGCTTATTTAGAGTTAAGGGTCACACACTAATTATACAAGGTCATATTTGGACTCAAAAAAGATGAGTTGAGTCCTCCTGACTCCAAGCAAGCATTGGCTCTATCCACTGTGACACGTAGGTGCCCACCAAGTTAGCCTTGTCCAGAATTGAAGTCATTTCATCATGTGAGACAGGAATAAAGGAGAAGAAAATGAAAGAAGGAAAATCTGTGTTAGGAAATAAGGAGGAGGAGAAAAGAGGGAGTTTATGATGAATAGCTTCAATATTTTCCTGTAAAATATGAAACAAGTTTCTCAGCTGAGAGAGTATGGAGAGGGGGGAGTCAAGGAAGTTTTAAGGAGAGATGGAAAGGTTTAGAAGAGCCTTTGTAGAGAGTGAAATAGTGAATTGAGAAGAGGTATAGGGGGACTGTCTAGTAACAGTGAGGGAGCATCTGAAGTTACATAATATAAATTTATAGTTGAGATTATATAACATAAAAAAATTGCTTTGTGATAGAACAAATAGAAACTGCTGTTTTGGGGCAGATATTAGATACTTGACCCAGTTCTCAGCAGCCTTTTCTCAGGGGACATTATGTACTACCTTCCTCCCAGGCTTGGATACTTAACTTGTGAGGTTCTAATGAGATATTTTAAAAGTGCTCAGCACTTAGTGCTTAGAAGATAGCAGGTATTTAATAGAGGCTTGCTTCCTTCCTTCTTTACTAATGAAATCCTTTTCTTCTTTCAAAGCCCAGAATAGTAATGACTTTATTCACTGTCACCCTACTAGCATCATTACCACCACCAAGATTACTACCATCCAGCTACTCATGATCTCTACTTTCCTTTAATTAATGATAAAATCCTGTTTGAATATATATCCTATGTGGTTTTTTTACTGGAATAAATTTTATGCATATAATCTTATCTCCCATACTATCTATATCCTCTTTAAATAAAAAATACATATTGATTCTCATTAACATCCCTGAAAGACAGAATTTTATTATCCCATTCCACTTATTTAAGAACAAAATTAAGGCTAAATGAGGTTAAGTGACTTGTTTGGCATTATAAAGCTAGCAAATATTGAAGGAAAGATTCAACTTATATCTTCCAGACTCCAAATTCCTTGGTGTGACAACAAGCAATCACTTGATTGAATGGAATTAGTTCTTGGCACATGGTGGGAAGATTAATAAATGTTGTTGATTTGACTTGATGACTAGGGCAGGGGTAAAGCAAGGCTGTTTCCAAGGATAGCAAAATGTTCCCTTTGTCCATTTTGAAAGAATGGTTAGTTTATGAAAATCGAGCTTCAACACCAAGCCAAACCTTTGCCTCTTTCTTATTCCCTATCCTTCCCTACCACTCTCCAAAGAAAATAACTTCTATGAAAAGGTTCATCTGTGCCTGCTACTAAGAACTACATTTGACCACCAGCATAAGGTGTTCTAAACAAGTAATTCATTTTTGTGATGTTTACTGTGCCCAAATATAGCAGGCTGAACACATCGGCTCTTTTCATTCTATTTTTAATATCATCCAGTGCTTTTCTCCAACTTACTATATTTTGAAATTTTCAATTTCACATGAGGGCATTTCACCAAAAAAATATTTTGACATAAAATTGCACATTCATCTTTATCACATTAAATTGGTAATATATAATAAAATTAAAATTTAATCTTAAGTTTTCAATAGCATTCTTTGTATACAAAGAACTAAAACAGTAAAAACTAGAAGAACATGAAATTAAATTTTTGTGGGAGTAGTAGAGATTCATTTGCTATAGAAAACCAGGCCAAAATTACTACAGGTTGATTTGTATTCAATTCACTATGATACACATACAAATAAACATATTAATTTATTTTTACCATTCCATTCCCTACAAAACAAAATAAAAACTAAATAATACCCTACAGGAGAAGGAAAGGTAATCCTCACCTTAATTTACATTTTCAAATGTAAGTATACTTTAGGGAAAAAAAAAAAAAACTTTCTCACACTTCCAGGGGCGAGTCAAGATGACAGCTTAAAGCAAGCACACTCAGGGAACCTTTCCCTACACAATGCTAAATGAATCCTCTACACGGACATTAAAGTTACAGATCTCACTGAAAAAAATTTTAACTATAGGATTTTTAGATACAATGCAGCCCAGGTCCCAGCAAGCCAACAGGGAGGGTCCCAAATCCAAAACCAAGTTGGAACACCAGGAACACTAAGGCAAAAGACAGGACTAGGTTAGAACAAACCAATGCATAGGCAGAAATATGAAGGAGAAAACAAACCTCTGCACAGGCAACATCTTGGCCATTGAGCCTCCAGTTGCACCAATATAACTTTGTCTTAAAAATCATTCCCTTAATAGAAGAATGTTTCAATATTTCAGACATCTACAATTTAGTCACTGGTACTCTGTAATACTTCTTACAACTTAGTAGATGTCCTACGAGAGCTAGTCTGCCTGAAAAAAATCAACTTTTCTTGAAGACAACCTAGAGTTCAGAATCCTCAAACTCAGCTTGATTGCTGCTCTGATACTAGCTACTCAACCCATTACTGGGCCCCATATTCAAGGACTTTCCAATTTAGAAAGATCTGCCAAATATTATGCTCTCTTGGCATACTCCATGAGAACTAAGGGCCATTTCCACACCAGGATGAGGCATTTAAGGATGTTTTTAAGAAACTAACAACACCATTATTTCAAATGGAAATCAAAACTATCTGACACTATATATCTTGTCCAAAAACCCCTAAGGAACTGACTACATATGTCCAAAACATAAATCAAAGCAAATCCATCAAGAATATTTCTAAAACTTGTGATTGTTTTTATACTTAATTGTATTATTTCAACAAACCAAGTGAATCTTCTTTCAATTTGAAAATAATTTTAATGGAAATTCTTTTTTCACTTTTTAATATATGATTCTTGTATATTTTATATAGAAAATATATTTCATATAGTTAAAATAATCTGCTCCAATCAAATAAAAAGTATTTCAAATCAGTGTTGCTCAGTTTCTGAGGTATGTCTCCTGCTGCTATTTCCTGGTCATCCATAACAATGCAGTATATTATTTTACTCTGTCCTTTAAGGCAATATTGTTCAACCAGAAGTCCATGATAAATTTTTGCAAGTTTGCAAAATTTTTGCTATTAAAAGTTCTTTAATTTATAAAACCTATAAATAGATGAAAATCTTTCTTTTCATTATTTCATGCCTCTTTCATCACCTTTTCTCCCATAACTCTTCTGGTGATCCAAAGCTGCTATGGGACATTTTATAGTCAGAAATTTAGATATTTTACAGGTTTGAGGTATTGCTTGCATTGAAGCAACCCTGTCTAGTCTAGGCCTCAGAAGCTTAAAGGTATTGGCAGTCAATGTCTTCAAACAGCTTTCCTTTATGTTCTGTCTTAAGTAAGAAAAAAGAAAGTTAACAGTAAAGCAATGAAACATGGGCAAGGTTTCATTCTTTCTTTTTTTTTTTTCCAATGGTGAAATATAAAAAAGTTAAGTGAAAAGAGTTTAGGGTTTCTGGCTATCAATGAAAACTGTTAGCCCAAATTGCTGAAGACCAAAAACATTCCTTTGAAAGCACTTTTGCAAAATAATAATAAAGATTTCAATCTTCTATGCAATATGACACCCCAGTGTTAGGCCTGTGACATAAGGATGGATGGGAAAGACAAGGGGAGAAAAGGGATAAGCAAGGATAAGAGAAGGTAACCTTGCTGGAAATGCAAGAACTCTTTAATATTGTTCAGCCATTTCAGTTGTGTCCAACTCTTTATGAAACTACTTGGAGTTTTCTTGGTAGAGGTAATTGAATGGCTTGCCATTTCTTTGGCCCATTTTACAGATGATGAACTAAAGTGACAGAATTAAGTGACTTATCCAGGATCTCACAGCTAGTTTTTGAGACCAAATTTGAACTCAGAAAGATGAGTCTTCCTGATTCCAGGAAGGTGGCACTCTATGCCACCTAGCTGCTCAACAAGAACTCTAGAAGGGCACAAAAAGCTCAGTGAATAGGAGACCTTTCGGGATAATAGTAGCATAGTTAAAGTTGTAGGAGAGGCTGTATAGTCCAGTGTCTTCATTTTACATATGAGGGCCAGAGAGGTTGTGATTGGCTCAGGATCACAAAGCAAATAAATATTAGAGATGAAATCTGAATCAAAGTCCTTCCTTTGTACCAAAAATCAATTCCCATAGGTTCAAACTAAGGTACAAAATATTGGGACAATATAATTTTATTTCAGGCATTTAAAATTAACTTATTATTTAAGATATTGCACTTCAAATTTTTTTATAATTGATCAAAACAAAGGGATCTAAGGGGGGGATAACAATTAAAAACTATATAGCATGTCCACAAAATCAGTTCAGCTCAAAACAGCATTGTCTTTTGAGATACCTTTGTTTAAAGTTTGCTGAACGTTTTTCTCACAACATCCCTCTAAGAAAAAGCAGAATGAGTATTATTGTCCCCATTTGACACATGAATAAAGGGAAACTGAAAGAGACTAAGAGGTTAAAGAGATATGTTTGAGATATGTTTATAAATATTGGAACAGAAATTCCAATCCTCACTAGGGATACTGAATAAAAGGAGCTCTGGATTTGGAAACAAATCCCTTACCATTGTGAGATCTTGGGCAAATCACAGCCTCTCTTGGACTCAGAAGCCTTATCTGCAAAATGAGGAGGTTAGGATAAGATAGTCTCTAAAGTCTCTTTCAGGTCTAAATCTATGTTCCTATAATTTTTCCTAACTCCACCTTAGGAACTTTTTTGATGACCTTTTTGTCTAAGAAGTGAACATTTAAATCTGACAATCTAGCCAAAAGTTATGAAAAAAATCCATGAGTATGGTATCAGTTATAAGAGGAAAGTCTACGCCTGAATAAGAATGCATCCACTTTCCCATTATGTGTATCATTTAAAAAAATTTTATTTATTTAAAGCAATGGGGTTAAGTGACTTCCCCAAGGTCACACAACTAGACAATTATTAAGTGTCTGAGGCTACATTTGAACTCAGGTACTTCTGACTCCAAGACTAGTGCTGTATCCACTTCACCACCTAGCTACCCTTATGTGCATCAATTTTAACAAGAATCAATTCTCAATTTTTCATGATGTCAGGATCCTGGCTAACTGATTAGCACTGGAAAACCCTTAGGGTAGGGGAGAGACCCATAGACAAAGAAGCATCTAATATCCGCAGGTCTATGACAAGAACACAGAAACATATTAACTCATAATATACATCACCCTCAAGGAAACAGATACCACAGTACCACAGAGGCATTGTAATACCTTTAGTAAGGCAAATTAGAAGAACACATCACATGAGAGACAGGCACTAATTATCTGAACTTTATTTCCACTCAACCTTTTTTTTTGTTCTAACTCTGCTAATAAGTAGCAAAATTCCTTTATTTCCCCTGTAACTTAAGTATAGATTTAAACGTATTTTCACAATGATATGAACTTGACAAATGCCAAGAAACAAAAACATCTTTAACAACAGAAAAATATGATCACATATGAAATTGTGAGTCTCCACTATATACACCTTGGGTTGTTCATTTGTTTCTCTCTTTTCGGTTTAACATGGGAGTTCTAAAATTTCACTGCTTTTCTGTGTTTCATAAAATTTAAATGATTTATTAAAGATCACACATTATAAACACCAAAAACAGGATGTGAACCAGATATTCTGGCTTTTGAACCCCCTTCTAAATTTACTTCTGCTCTCTTATTTTTAATTTTTTTGTTTGATTTACTGTTGCTCCTTCCTTCCTTCCTTCCTTCCTTCCTTCCTTCCTTCTTTCCTTCCTTTTTTTCTAGTTTAATGACATTCCCTGAATAATTTTCTCCTACCCCTCACACTCAAAAAGAAGGCTTTTCTTATAACAATTGAGTTTAGTAGTACAAAACAAATGCACACTTTGGTCATGACTGAAAAATGCACATCTCATTCTGAATCTTTCTTTGATGGGAGAAAGTTAGGTAGCACTCTTCATCATCAGTCTTCTCTAGTTGTGATCGGTCACTGTATCATCATAGTTCTTAAATTTTTCAGAGTTGTTTTGTTGACAATATTGTAATGATTGTAAAAGTCATTCTGTTGGTCCTGTTCACTTTGTATCAATTCAAATCCCCCCATATTACAGTGTAACAATATTCCTTTATAGGTATAGATGTTCACACACAACAAAATAACTGAAAGGGAATGCCCTACAAAGATTGAACAAAATAATCACTATAAAATCTAAACCCACTCTATACTGGACATCATATATAAAATTTAATGAACATAAGAGGAATTATTAATGCCTACAGTTTTGATTACAGTCAGTCAATAGAGTTCCCTAACGTAGACAAAACAAATTAAATAAGTTTCCTCAAAGAACATAACACTTTAAAACTGATCCCAACACATGTATCCTAGAGGAAGAGTGACTTCCAGATCCACTTCCCAAAGTCTTTTTCTCTTCATGCTTTCTCTTTTTATACTAAAATCTAGAAGATTCAAAGAGACTTTTCTCCTCTTTGTTAATGTCAATACCCACCCCTTCCAAATGCCCAGGCCAATATTTTTTTTTGCCATCAATGAAAAGAGAAATCCAAAGGATTCAATCCAAGGTCAAGCTCTGGGAATTGATTAATAGGAATAAAAAACACAACTAGATTATTTTAAGACTATATTTTTAATTTTTATATGATTTTAAGAACATATTCCATGTTATATTGCATTGAATCTTAATTAAACTTCTACTAAGATATCACGACAGGATATGAAGGTGTTTGACTCTTCCATTTAATACCTGTGGGCAAATAATTTTAAACTTTTAGGTTTGGCTTCTTCAACAACACAATAAAATTGGACTAGATCAGGACTGGGGAACTTCTGACTCTCGAAATCATTTGATTTGGCACAGCCACAGTCACCACAGGCAGGACTTGAAATTCTACAAATTTAGGAGTTTTTTAGGGGTGAATTAGTTAAATGTTTGAGAAAATATAGCTTTTATTTTATGCTGATAATTTTATATGGCCTGTTATAAATATCCAACTAATCCTTGGCAGGAAAAAAGTTCTCTACCCCTGGGATAGATGATCTCCAAGGTCCTTCTGGCTTTAAATCTGTCATTCCATGAACCTAAATTTCTAAATTCCTAAAGGTTATCCCCGTAGAGTATATATACCTTGGAAATTACTACAAAATTGCAAAGACATCAAATATAAGTTAGGCAACAGATTATTGTTCAAGGATCAGTATAAATTATGTTTAAAAAGCCAAATTACCAGAAGACTTTCCATAAAAAAAAAAAACTCTAACCAATCATGGAGACTCTCTCCCAAAAGAAAAAGCCCATGTTGACATGGGCTTGTCAGAAGGAGTGGGAATTGACATTAGCAAAGAGAAAAAGCTCTTTGAGTATTCCAGATTCCAATATAAAAAGACAAAGCATTTAGAGACAAAGACTCTGAGAAGTGGATCTGGGCTTTTGTTTTAAATCTAAACCCATTAGCCCATAACTTCATGGATGCTTAAAATAATGAAACAATAAAGTCAAAATTCTTCTATTGAGAATTTTGTTTATATCCTTTGACTACTTATCTATTGAAAATGGCATGCATATTTATGCAAATATGTAAATATAAATATTTATATACATATATATATCAGTGTGTGCATATTTATGTGTGAAAATATATTTACATAGCTATATGCACAGATATATTAGTTATCACTCTCTCCATATATATATAATACACATACATATGTATATTATATATATATATATCTTAAATATATTCAATAAGTTAAGTAAAATTTTCTCCAGTTGACTATTTTCTTTTTTTATGCTAGGTCCATTTTGTTTTTGCAAAAGGCTGAATTTCAATTTCATGTAATCAAAATGATTTCCCTTTTGTAGTCTTATACACAAAAACATATTCATAGTAGTACTTTTTGTGGTAGCAAAGAATAGTAGATGCCCATTTTTTAGGGATTGGCTAAACAAATTTTGAGACTTGAATCAATGAATGATCTCTGTAAGAAACAATGGATATGATGAATAGAGAAGCTTGCAAGGACTTCCAAAAACAGATGTTAGGTGAAATAAGCAGAGTCAAATCAACAATAAATATAAACTAACCACAAAGCAAATGGAAAGGGGAAAAAACACCCTCCAAAACCTTGCAAATTACATTTTGGGAAAAAAAAAATTGAGATCCCCCCCCCACACACCTTGCAAAGGCAAAGACAGGAATCTTTTTGAAAAGAATGAATGCTGTCCAAATTTACACTTGACTGGTGTGGATATGACTGTAGACAAGTTGATTTTTATGGCCAAACCAAAAATCAGCTAAAATTAAGGGAGAAGACATCTCCTTCCATATCCTTTGCCAATGTGGGTTGTTCACAAATGTAAAATACTGCATTTAAAGCCAATTTTGTCAATGTTTTACTGATTTTTTTTCTTCTTTCTGCTTTTCTTTCCTTAAAAAAATCTTTGTTACTAGAGATGTCTCTTGGGAGAGGGGAACATATCAGGGAAAATTTAGGAAATAAAAATTAAAGCTGCATTTTTCAACAACAAATGAGTTATACACTTATATATTTCACTAAAACAAAGAATGTGTATGACTTTCAGATACTGTGAGGTGAAAGAAATGGTTTCCCCCTCAAGGACCCCACAGTCTTTTTAAATGATATAACGGGGCTGCCATAACTATCCTATAACCTCTAAAATACTAGAATTGGAATTATATATCAAAAATTTGCATAACCTCAACAAGTTTTGAACTTGAAAGGTTTAAAATGGGGAAGACCTACTACATAACAGTTGCCTTGAAAAAAAAAGGTACTGGGTTTTAATAGACACAAGTTAAATGAGTCATCATTGCAATATGGCAGTCAAAAAGATTAATGCAATGTTAGGCTATATTAAGAGAGACATATTGTTCAGCTCTATGAGATGAGAGTCCAGTATACCCTGCTCTGGTCAGACCACATATGGAACATTGTGCTCAATTCAGGGTAATGAGCAGAAGAGAGTAAAGAGGAATGTTTGATCAGGATAGTAAAGGGCCTTGGACTCATGACATATGAGAACTGGTAAGTAGAATTTTAAGAGACAAAGAATTAGATAAAATTTAAGAAAAAAATTTCCATAAATGAGAATTCACCAAAAAGCTGATGCTATACCAGGAAGTAGATGATGTCCAAGGATTCTGCTCCTTAATAAAGGTCTTCAAGGGATTCTGGTTTAGGTATCAGTTCTTTTGAAGAGACTCTCAATTCCCTTCCAACTCTAATATTCTTTAATTATATGAATATTCTTCTGTCCAATTCCTAAAGTATTTGAGAGGGGAAAAAAATCTTACACAAGTCCATAGTCTAGAAATATGCAAGAAACCTATTTCAAAATCCTACTCTTCCTGTTCAGTCTAGACTACAACTGATTCCCTCATTCCTTCCTTTCCCACCCTTCCTCTCCCCAATTTTTCTTAAAACAATTTTCAGTTTTGGATGATTCAGGTGGTATAAAATAGTTACTGATTAAGAACATTGGTACGTTAGCACATACCTAACATTTTTTCCCA
Source organism: Macrotis lagotis (assembly GCF_037893015.1). Classification (NCBI taxonomy): domain Eukaryota; kingdom Metazoa; phylum Chordata; class Mammalia; order Peramelemorphia; family Peramelidae; genus Macrotis; species Macrotis lagotis. The sequence continues at coordinate 773,926,731 of NC_133658.1, read as the reverse complement.
ATAAAAGTTAAATTTATAATCAAAAGACATCAAAACTTCATGTTCATCAAGCACTTATTGGAGACAATGAAAATAACTGAATGAATTTGTAGATAGTAGTATCTAGCTTAAATCTCAATATTATTAATGAATGAATAATTATAATGAAAAATTATAATGAAAAATTATTACAGAAGTTTAAATAATTAAAGAAAAACTATTGCTATTAGAAAGGAATATAATTCACCAATTGTTGAAAATTCTCTTGAACATTATAGATTCTTAGTTTAAATAAAACAATAATTTCTAGGCTCAAGGTTCATTTAAACTAGCTAGATGTGGCATTAATTTAAAAGAAAATAAAGATTTAAAAAGCTACAAAAAAGGTTTATTAGAGCTGCTTAAGATTGAATTGCTCCCATAACCCAGTAATTTGATAAATTTGAGTGCCAATGAATAAGTACCATATGGCTTAAATTTCCACTGAAATATACACACCTGTTTCAAAATATTTGAAATAATTCACTGGCTCATAATGATTCTGTGATCTTCCCTACTGTTTTTTAATATCCAAGATATGAAGTAGACAAAGAAAATAGAAGAATAATGACTCTGTGTTATCCCAACAAACTATTGGGAGTTAGTGAATATGATTCTACCGAGTGGCTCAACTTAATCATTGCATGATACATTCCTACACTCCGACAAGTTACCAAGACTGAATTGCCACATAATAATGCTGCACCCCTCCAAGTGCTTTTAAGAAATTTTTGATACTCGATAATTGAATGTGAGAATTCAATATGGTAGCTAAGTCTTCAAATTCATCTCCTTAGAGGAACATGCAAACTCTTAGCCTCTATCACTTGAATCTAACCATAACTAAGGTTAGGTACTAAAATGATTTAGAAGATGAGTGAAAATCTGATACATTTTCCTATAATCTTACTCAATTTTCAAGACTTTGAAAATATTCTACAACCATGGTTGTTTTTTGTTTTGTTCTGTTTTGCAACAGTTTATTTATTAGATGTTCCACATTCACTATTCACTTTCAATAAAAAGTAAGCCCCTTGAGTATAAACAAAGGTCTCCTTTTTTTCTTGTTTTTTTTTCTTCTCCCCAGAGATTAGCACACCTCCTGGCACCTTGACTTCTTCAGGCATATAACATAGGACATTAGGGAAAATTATCTTCTAAAGCTCACATTAAATGTGAAAGCTAAATTTCTTCTACATTTATAAATCACAATGTAAGGCAGATGAGGTAATTCCACTGTGCTTTTTTTTAAATGGAAAACAAGGTTTAAAGAATTTAGGTTATATCCCCAAAGGTGAAGGGTAAGATCAGACAAATATACATGTTATATCTATTCCACATGCAATTCATAAACTTTCAGGTACTACTTGTTAAAGTCTAGATAAGTTCAAGCCTAGAGTACTTTTTCAAACAGCCCTTAAAACAAAACAAAACAAACCTCTGTCAAGTAAAGTTAAATAAAACAATTTATTAAAAAGTTATTTGTAAGGATTTAAGCTTGGTTTATTCTTATAAAATTAATTGAATGGAAAAGAACAAATATTATGCACAAATACTGAAGGATGGGGAGAGCTATTTAATAAATATTATATTTAATAAATTCTTGAAATATATGCCAAAAATTAACTTCAAGTTTCCAAAATAACAAATGAAACCTTTTGTTTCTGATTAAGACTGGAAGAGTTGACATTCAATTTCTTTCCTGGTTTGGAAATTGTAATTAAAAGTCACATTTATTAAGAAAATATTTATTAGGTGTAAGGCACTATGATAGATGTCTGGCATACAAAGATGAAAAAAGAAAACAATATTTGCCCTTGTGAAACATGTGAACTAGTGGAACAATTTAAAAAATAACCGGAATACAAGTTGAAATTACTGAGTGCATAAGAAGGGCATATGAAGACATTTGAGATAAAACAAAAGCTACAACTTCTTTGAAGGGATCATAAATGAAAATGGCCAATCTATACTTGGGGGAAATGGTACCCACAATTGTTCTGGCAGATAGAAAGAATATTCAATCACAATCATTTAATCAACACTATATTTTAGGAACTCAAGGGGCTTATATTCCATCAAATTCTATTACAACAGATCATTCACCTTCCTGCCATCATTCCTTTTGGGGCAGCTGCTGCAGCTACTTTACCCTCCCTTACTCCACTCTCCCCCTTCAAAACTACACCTCCAGTTCCAGTTCCTACCCTGGGGTCAGTTCTCTAATGTGTAGAGAATTAACTACATCTAAACAACTCTTTGACCACTATCACCCTCTGGCCATCTTCCTACCACATCACACCAAGTAACCATGTCATTCTAATTTCCTTTCTGGGAATAGTAATCAAAACAAACAGGTACCATGCCTGGAAAAAGCCCTATGACTCCAATTATAATTGCCATAATATTCCAAACTTCTCCTATAGGAGAATAACAGAAGGTAATTAATGAATGGGGCAAGGAAGGGATTGACATCCTAAGACTTTTACTTAAGGAAAGTCATTTTGATAACCTAAGTGGGGAGTGGGGGAATTGAGTTAGGAAAGCAACCATAAATCTATTGGAATAACTTAGGTGTTAGGTGAAGAGGACCTGTAGCAAGCTGGTACCTATGTGAGAGAAGAGAGAATTATGAGGAATGTTGTGAAAGTAGAGATAGCAAAACCTGGAATCAGATATTTGGAAGAGAGAAGAGGGCTTTGATTTGAAAGACTTAATCTTTCAAATGCCTCTGTGGTAGTGGCTGTATGAATGGAGAGAAAGGATATGAAATGTTATGATGGTAAGAAATGATCACATGTGGCATACCTGTTCATAACAACTTTGTAAATCAAAATATCCTAGATTTAAAATTTTTTGAAATTAAAAATGTTTTGGCTTTAGTCATTATATTTTTTTTACATTTGCCCAGGTGCACTTTGAATTATGATCACTGTCTCCATGGAAACTTTGCTATTCATTTTTCTTAGATTCATCTGGAGAAGATATTGAAGAGCAAAACTACGATCCTTCTCAAAAGGTTCATTGTTCTTTTAAATTAACTAACGAAAGATATTCCATTTACTAGGAAACTGTTAAAAGAAGAAGGCAGAAGAACTCAGGCTCTTTAATAAGAAAGAGATTATATGCTTTTTAAAATAAAATTTAACATTATAAAAACAAAATCAACCTACATGAAGCAATAGGCAATAAGCAACTCACTAAGGGATGGTTCAAATGAAAGTACATTTTCTCACATCTAAGTCAAATAAAAGTACTACCATTCAGGCTATGTCACTAATACTAATTCTCTGCCTCTATTCTACCTCCAGAGTTTCCTTCAATTTCTATTTGGTATTCAGAGTTTCAAAAGATTTCATTTTCATTATTGAGAGTTAGAGTCACCTTTTAGGAAAGTAAGAGAGGACAAAACACCAAAGAAGATATTTATTGTTACTTCTAGATGCCAGCAAAACTAGAATCACAATTTTGAACATGGTTCTGAAGTTGTGTATATCATCTGAAGAGGAGTCGAAGTCCAAAGAGACTCACCATCAGAAGTAGGCTACCACATGACAGACTGTTTAACCATAAAAGTAAATTATCTATGAAACCATGGAGTGATTACAATATACACCAATGAAATTGGAAATTTTCAAAGTATCAAAAGAATTAGAGGAAGAGAAATAGATCCCTAAGATCTGTATCAACTTCTATAGTTCAATTCTTACTAATTTAATAAATGTTACTTCCCTATTTCTTGTGCCTAAAAATCAGAAAACTAGAAGGAATTTACTGACAAAAAGAAAAGACCCAGCTGTGCAAAAAAAAAATCACAGCAGCATTATTTATAAACAGTATAATGTTGGAAACAACTGGGGAATGGCTAGGACAATTCTGATATGGTGTGGCTAAGTGGGGCAGTAAGTAGAGCACTGGTCCTGGAGTCAGGAGAACCCGAGTTCAAATGTGACCTCAGATACTTAATAATTGCCTAGCTGTGTGACTTTGGGCAAGTCACTTAACCCCATTGCCTTGCAAAAAACAAAAAGAAAAAAAATAAATGAAAATTTTGATGTGTGAATGACTTGTAATAATAATGGCATAAAGTACAACAAAGAAAAAGAACTGAAAGCAGTTTGATAAGAAAAATGCCTACAAAATCAATGCAAAATGAACAAAATAGAACAAATGAATACAATTACTACAGATACATAAATGCAAACAACTTTAAACAGTATTTAAAAAGGTTAAAAATTGGTTAACAATGATAATGACTTATAAAATAGTCACCTTTTCTTCCATTTAAAAAATAGAAGCTCCTGAAATATGTCTCCATGGATTAGCAAACATTTTTATTCTTTGATGCTCTTTTATTTCAGTCAACCAGCATTTATTGTCTACTTCTCATTGCTGTATGGGCTTCAAGTGTGGATATGTTGGGGTTTTATAAAATATATCAAACTATATATATCATTTATCAAATAAATGAAAAATAAATAAATAGAACACATGCCATCATTTCTGAGTTTGTACAAATGGTTAATTTTAAAAAGGCAGAAAAGAATACATACCAGTCGTCTCCTCTCTTCTTCCACTGCAATAAGTAATCGGGCAAATTCTTTTAATGATTGGGCTAAAAAGAAACAAAATGATTCATTAGTTTTCTAATATTAGAAAAATTTCAAGAAAGTCTATATCTTTCTTTATTTCTTTTGATTTTGTCAGGCAATGGGGTTAAGTGACTTGCCCAAGGTCACACAGCTAGGTAAAAGAAAGGAAAGCCTTATTTCACAATGCAGAGTACTAATCATTATATAATCACAGCTAAGGCCTTATTTCAAATAGCATTGTTTTCTAAAGTATGAATGTTGTGGTGTCAGAATATATACACAGTACAGAGATTTTTTTCTGAGTCCTTATATAATGGTTCCAACATTGGTCCTTCATTAAGAAGAAAATGTAAAAACTCAAAGAAATGGAAAGCTACAGAATGGTGATTAATGATAGGATATGCCATAAAATAAAGTGATTCTCTCCAATATCAATCTAACCCCAATTCCTGAAAACAATTAAAAAAATTCTATCTCCAGCCCTAACCTCCTTCCTATGTTTCAGATTCACATTTGGAACAGCCTGCCAGATATTCCACTTATTTCTCAAAAACTAAATTTGGCGAATAAGCCATATCAATTGAATTGCACAATTTTTTTTAATGTTACCTCGTCCTATTTCAACTAAAAATGCTCATATTATGTTATTAGTCATTCATGCTGCCGAGAATAAAAGCCTCCAGGCCCAGGGTTTTATCCACTGCATGACCCAGCTTACTGCTGGTAATCCTGAACTTAAATTTCTTCAGTTTGATATTCTGAATCATGCCTTCATTTTCCCCACTGTGGTGCAGTTCACAATTTCTTCCATCTTCTTATTCTATGTAATTCTTTTTTTTAATTTAATTTAATTTTTAATTTAATTCATTGTTTCTCTCCATTTCCCTCCATTTCCCTCCTTTTTCCATTTTGCTTCCCTCAAAAAAAAAAAGGAAAATAATATTCTGCAACCTGAATCTATCACTTTTTCATGAAGAGGTGAATAGTATGCTTCATCTTTAGGCCTTTGGAGACATTTTTAGTCACAGGCTCTTAAGTCTTTCCAGGTTACTTCTCTTAACAGTCATTGTAAAAATTGTTCATTTGGTTTTGGTCATTTTACTTTGTATCGGTCATACAAATCTTCTTTGAAGCCATCCTTTTAAAAATTTCTCATAATGCATTATACTACATTCATATACTATAATTTGCTCGGTCCTGCTCTCAATGAATGAATACCCCTTAATTTCCAGATTTTTTGTTACTACAGAGAGTTGCAATTACGTTTTTTGCATACATTGATCCTTTTCTTCTTCCTTGGATCTTTTTGGGGATATTGGTCTAATAAATATAATTATACAGTCCTTAACCATATTCCTAAAATATCTCCATAAAGTACCAAAAGAAGTTGCTAGTGAAGTCTTCTATTTTTTTTATGTATGTTATTGTTACTTATTCTTGTTTACATACATATGCCTCCTTTTACAGGCATACTTATGGCTTCTAATGTTGTTTATGGTACACAACAACTTATGCAACTGTGACCATTAATGGCTTATAAATAATTCCTTTAATCTCCTAGCTGCTTCACATTTATCTTATTCCACTGCATTATCTTATTACATGGCATTGATTTCTCCCCATCTTCCATGCCTTCAAAGGGAAGTTCAAAATAGATATCTAAAAGTGTTCCCTAAAATGTTCCAATATTTTATTAACATGATTAAATCTGATGTTTTAATACCTCACTATGCCCCAGTTTAGATTGAGCACTTTACTTGCTTTTTAAGGTTTTATTTCTCACCATTAGGTAAGTTATTCAAATATTCCTGACACCTGAAAGAATTAAAGCTCTTTCCATGGATATTACCTTATACTTCTTTTAGCTGTACAGAGGAAAGAAAGGAAAAGAGATGTCGGGTGTATTACTGATGCAGTCATCTGTAATTTTGTCATTACCAAGTTAGACTTTTATACTCACACAAAGACACCATAGAAATGTAAATAAATACCATTCAATATTAATAAAATTTAAATTTTATTTTTTATTTGAATTGTAACATTCACTACCTAAATAGAACTATGATATATTGCTAAATTACCAGGATTCTTGGCACCTTAATTATTCTACAATGTCGAGAAAATTAGAAGCTAGGGAACTGATCAATTCCTATTAATTCAGAGGGGAAAAATACTCTAGGTGTTTTGTTATTGATGTCGTTGATTTAAAGAAAAAGGGGGAGGGAAAGGCCAGAACTGTGATTTCAAGTAATTTTGTGATATTTGAATGATAATTAAAACATCCAAAAACTTCATAAATTATTAATTACAAATAAAAAAGTGAATTTTCTATTATTATGATTTCTATACCCAATGGAAGAATAAGAATAAAAATTATAATTGCTTCCTCTCTTTTTTCATTCTGATTAGCCAAGCAAAGAATCATCTTTACTTACCTCCTCCTTCTTGAAAACAATGATTTTATTTATCTCCTTGACAATCCCAGTCATGAATCAAATATCAGATTTATTGAGAAAGGATATTTTTTTGTCAAAGCAGAAAAAAAGGTTAAGACTATGTGGAGATTATTGTAGATTCCAGTTTGCAACCCAGTTCCCATATTTAAAATGTCTGTTTCCTAAATCATTGATGTTAGAACCAAGATGTAAACTTTCCTTCAATATTGATGAGTTTGGTTCCTTGCCAAAAATGGAATCTCAGTAGTTGGACCCTTTTCTAGACAAACAATTGTCCCAAAAGTTTCAAATGTTACTTTTTTAGATTTGTAGCTTATTCCTAGACCATTAATGTTTTTATCAGATTGCCCTAAGACTTTTAACTAATCCTTTGATTTCTGTTATGGTAATTGTGACTGAAATCCAAAATGATGTAATCTAGGGGATAAGATTTCAAGCAAGTTTAGTCAGCACAGTTTAGTTGATTCCAGAAGATAAAAAAACTGTGGAAATAAATTTCAAATGACTGATAGAAAAAAAAAACCTTTTTTATGTCAGTTCACTTGTATTAAATTTGGCTTTCTGCTTTAATCCTATGATATTCAACAATAATATTCACTGAAGGACTGAACAACAGATTAAATGTTTATTTAGCAGTACTAAGTCTCTATGAAACATTTTTATTAGGCAAGAAATATAAAGATGATTCAAACATTTCTCTCTGCCCTCAAGCAGTTTCCAGTCTATAAGGGTCATCCAAAATATAAAAGTCTGTCAGAAGTTATGATGATGTTGATAACAATAGCAGCTTACATTGATATAATATCCTTTTCAGAATAATTATGTGTATAATAAATATTCTAGGTATGGCCAATATTTTAGAGATCTGTCATCCTCAAATGATATGATTCTACATTTCATCCTTATCATAAAATGAAAGGCATCAAATCTGAATCCACCATTAGACTAAGACATAGCAGAGACTTGAGTACAACTCTTTTATTTTTACAAATGAAGAAATCCATATAAAGACATGAAGGGCCTAAGGCAAGGTCACAGAGTAAGAAAGTGGAAAATTCATTCTTAGATACCTTATTTCAATACTTCTTCCAGCACAGCCAATTTGATGTTCCTTTTATTCAAATACACAAATATTTATTAGAGCCATATAAGGATTTATTTTTTTAAGCTGTAGGGCAAGTTCCTCATCCCATTACTTAGATTGCTATTACCTAAAGGAAAATTATCTTTATATACTCCCTCTTTAAAAACCTTAAGCACAGAAAGGAGGGCTGAAGGGGATGGAAATGAGGAATTAAGTAGTAGACAGTGTAGAATGAAGGTTTGGATGATGACCTTTTTGAGAATTCAGAGATGCTGCAATGTGAAGGATAGGACCAGGTGTGAGAATATCATATAAGAGTAGACAGGCAAAGTGGATGATAGGATGCCTGAAGTTGACCCAACAATTGTTTTCTTTGCAATGGAGGTTCATGCACCTTAATTGGGAAACTGGGTGGCAAAAGGTAAAATAAAGATGCTTTATGCTGGAAGACCAAGAGAAAAACCAACAACTCATCCATGTTATATAATATATCCAGAAAATTACAAAGCTCCCATATCTACCTCCCATGGATATAGGAACTTCACAAAGGGAGGCCGTACATAGGTACAGATTTATACCCTGAAAGGCCTAAATATGGTAAAGCATAATCCTTTGGTGTGAAGTAGATGTGACGGAATAGGTGGACTATCCCAGGAATCAAAGAGACAGAACCAGAAAGTCTTTTCAAGATAAGGAAAATGAACAACAGATTGAGTGACTCAAGGATTTCCAAGGAGCCCCAAATTCAGTGGGAGGATCCAGGATTGAGAACATACCCTGAACAATTTATACACGATTTATACACAAATATACACAAAGTCCAAGAGGCCCAATTTCCTAGTGAGAGTGAGGAGAACAAATAGTTCAGAGGTTGCCTAGTACCCAAAGGGAAACAAAGAATCCCCTACTGGCCAGTCCTATGGAAGCTTAATATTACCAAGAGAACGGGGACTGCTGATTCCCAAGGGAGGCAAGAAAGCACAGATGAATTCTTTGTTCCAAAGTGCATGCACGCCACACACACACATACATACACACACACACACACACACACACACACACACACACACACACACCCTGAAAATAAAGAGCAGAGGGGAAAGGAACTACAGTTACCCAAAATTGAAAATAACTGTCAGGCTGAGTAACATGGTGGGTTGATCTTGTTTAACTCTTTTATAGGATACATGACAGAATTCAATATGTGTGTCCAGCTAGTGAGTAGCTTGAGAAATGACTAATCTATATAAAATAATAATAGCCAATATTTACCAAGTATTTACTCTGAGCCAGAGACTATGCTAAGCACTTTACAATTATCTCAATTAATCCTCACAGAAAGTCTGGGAAGTAGGTACTATTATTATTCCCATTTTACAGATACAGAAACTGAGGCTGAAAGAGGTTAAATGACTTGGTCAGGGTCACACAGTTAATATATGTCTGAGGACAGATCGGAACTATGATCATCTAATCAACTCTGAATCCATCTAATTGCCTTACTGTCTAGGTCACATTTCCCTGCTTCACAAGAAACTATGAGAGACACTTACCAAAAGTTTTATTTAAATGTAGATAAATTATGTTAATTTTATGTAAAAAAATTAAGCTAGTTCAGGTTGTTCTTGATAAAATCATGCTGTCCCTTTGTAGTCCCTGATTCCCTGTTCACCAACCACCTCTTTAATGATTCTCTAAAATTTTCCCCAGAATCAGTTACATTCACCAGGGGACAGAGGGGAAACTGAGACATTTATTCTGCAATCTGGTGGTAGTTCTTCCATTTTTCATGATATTTCAAGCATCACTGACAGTTTAGCATCAATATCCTCAGTTCTTGCAGGCCCCAAGGCCAAGTGACTTGAATTCATCAAGAACAAATAGGTATTCTCTTATGATCTGCCTACTTATCTTGGGCATCAACTTCCAGTTAGTCACGCTCACTCTATCATTTCCAGTTCAAAAGTCATACTCCTTTGGCAGACAAAACAGAAGCAAAGAAGAAATGAGCAGCTCTGCTTTCTCTCTGTTGACAATTATCATCTCATCTACTTCAAGAAAAATTCTTATCCCTTCTTTGAATAGCCTTTTTCTTCCCAAGTAACTAAAAAACAAAAATAAAAAAAACTCACCCTTCTTTTGTTGACCTTAGCTTCCCCTTGCCAGAACCATTTCATTTTGATCTTTAATATCTTACTCTATTTTTTTACAGGAACATATAGTCATCCTCTTAGTTTAAACTAGGTTCATTTCTTTGTGGTCTATATAGTATATAGACATTTGAGGTCAAGGGTTCTCTTTCTTGCATTTTGTCTCCAGGAAAAATTTTGGATTTCTCAAGAGCTATTCCTCTTGGAGCTAGTCTCAAAATATTATTCTTGAGGCATATAGATAGGTAGCTTTTTCCCTTGCTCATACATTTTAACATAATTCTCTTTTCATTATAATTTCAAAATTCAGCCAATATATTCTATCATATTTTATTAGATGACTTCAATATCTGACCAGGAATCTATCATCCCTATATTTTAAATCCAGAAGTCCAAACCACCTTCTCAAACACTGTCTTCTGATAGTCATATATTCACATTCCCAAATTATTTCATTTTTCTTCTTCATTTCTTTTCTTCCATCAGACAACAGTAAAGAAAACACCACATGTACCTTCCATTTCTTCTATATGTCTTGTATAAACCTAGGTATTTACAAGTGGCTTCCAATTAGAGTGTGAGTTCTTTGAGGGCAAGGACTATTATTTAATCTTTCTTTGAATTCCCCAGAGCTTAATACAGTGCCATCACATAATACGAAGTTAGCAAATGTTCAAGAATTAACTGATCTATTCAGATTAATTTCTTGCCTAAATTTTCATAATTGTTGGTCATGCTTTTCAGGTTCTTTATGGCAGTTATCTCTCTCTCTCTCTCTCTCTCTCTCTCTCTCTCTCTCTCTCTCTCTCTTTCTAAGCCTCAGTTTCCTCATCTTGAAAATAGGAGGATTAAATTCAGTGTTTACTAAAGTCCTCTTCCTGTTCTAAATCTATGTTCTTATATTGTCTAAGGCAGAGGTGTCCAACCTTATAATTCTATGCCACCTCTGACAAGTTTTTGTTGGGCATTATGGCCAAGAAGAGCTAAAAGACCAGATACCTCTGGTTCAAGGACACCTTGAATAAAAGTAATCAAAACAGATCTAACAGTCACAAATGCTAAACTTTAAACATTATAAATATTATTTATAGGTAGAACTCTTCAGACATTCATTGTCTATTCTTACCTTGGACCCAATTCTAATAAGCTCATCTATTTAAAAGAACTGGAAATGACCATTCAAAATATACTACTTCATTATATTTCTTTTATGCTTTCAATTAGACAAAGTCATGAAGAAAATTTTTGAATGCTATTAGTAAATGAACAAACTTATCTTAAGAATTTTAGGAGCAGCTAGGTGGCAGAGTGGATAGAGCACCAGTCCTGGAGTCTGGAGGACCTGAGTTCAAATCCAATCTCAGACATTTAATACTTACTTAGCTATGCGACCTTAGACAAGTCACTTAACCCCATTACCTTGCAAAAACAAACAAAAAAAAGAATGAGAACCTTAAAATGGTTTTGTCACTAAGGTAATCGAAACTCTCTGGTGTTTGCATCTTTGATAGATGATAAATGACAAAATTATGGAAGTGTCCTGAGACCTAGAGGGACCTTTCTACTTCCAAGGATATAACTGATCTGTGTCTCGGTACTTGAATTCATAAAGGGCAAGTAAATACCCTCTGATGATCTCTGCACTTTTCTTCTGCCATTTCCAATTCAACGATTCAGTAGACTTAGCTTCTCAACTTATTTGTAGAAAAAAGTAGAAAAAGGGCATCCTTCTGTCTGACCTTTTCATTGCAGCAGTACTTAGAACATGACATTATGAACTCTTCACTTGGCATTCTTTAACCCAAAAACTTGCACCATAGGACTTCTCTTGCATTTTCATGTCCTTAAAGTGATAATCACACCAACTGCAATATCAATAAACCAACATCAATTCACAAGATCAGTCTGGACCATAATTAAGTTCACTGACTGTACTCTTCTATCCAAGAATTAGGTGCGCCTACACATACCCACACCCACTGCTCTTCAAGAATAATGAATTGTTTTTTTCCATCTGTTTCTTATACAAGTTTTTTGTTTTTGTTTTTTTTAAATGGGTAAAATAATGCTAAATGGTAGAAAATCAATGATGTTTAAAGATATTCTAAATATACAAAAGCAATTGTATGTCTTATTATTATTTGTACTAAAATTTCCACAATAAAATAGGTCTCCAGCTGCCTTTTCTGCAACTTTTTAAAATAACAATAAATTAATGCTTCTTTGTTCTTTTTCAAACTAATTTTCAATAGAATAACTATCAATATATACATACATGTATATATGCACATAAGAATGAATTTTCATTTGTTTTTAAATGCCATATTACCAATGCTTTTAAGTCACAAGCCAAGACAACTCAAATCCAAATTTTGCACTTTGGAAGTATTACAGCCAATAGGAACATACATGATTAAATGATCTAATGCCAGAATCAAACTGAAAATATCACACAGATTATTTTCCTATCAGATTTAGAATCATGTTATATTTCATTTTTGGTCTATGCTATAGCAATTATCAAAAGACAGTATGAGAAGGTTTCTAGGAATAATTCACAAAGTAAAAGGATATCACAACTCTAAAAATAGTTATAAAATAACTAGGTATTTTATTTTAATATTTTTGGTGCTTATGAGTTGAAGTTCTCCAAGTGTTCTTATTCACAAATGGCACTGAAATAACTTAATGAAGCCTTGGACCCCTGCATAGCCTTTCCCCTTAGGAAATGTTAAGTTCTCTGTTACAGATTTTAGTGGTTGGTCATATTTTAATGGTTGACATACCTACTCTAGGGATGTCAAACTCAAATAGAAAGAAGGACCCCTGTTTCTAAGCCACACATTATGGGCCACAAGTTGACTAATTTATTTTGTTAAATATTTGCCAATTACATTTTAACCTGATTCCAGTTGTAAGTAGGATATGACATCTCTGATCTAATTCAAACCTTATGTTCCACATAAGAGAAAACTGTGGGCCCGAAAGGTTAAGTAACTTACTTATAGTAACTCATAGAGAATGTAACCAAGTCAGGATCTAAACCCAAGTTCTAATTCCAAATATAAGACTGGCATTTGATATGCAGCTAAACAAGAAGCAGCAATAAGAATGCCCCAGCGTTGGTATCTGACCTACTTATAATAACCTAAGTACCTGCAAGTTGTGTCACGTACCCTAGTACTGAAACCTTAGGATTTCAAGGCCTTTCCACCTACTCAATAGCTACATTTTCTTTGATATGTCATTTTCCTTAATTAGAACATTAGATCCATGACAGTAGAGAAATACAGTCTCAATTCCTAGAATACCTACCAGAAGCTCCCTAACTTCCATGGACTGACAGATAACAAATTCCCATAGGAAAAATACCAAGACTTCAAAATAGCCTGGAGAATTCAATCAATAAAATGAATTGAAACAGGACCTTGACCAGACCCAAATTGTTGCTCACAATAACCTAGTCAGAACATTTACTCAAAAACTTAAGAACAATATTTTTTAAAGTCAGCACCCCAAATTTATGAATGATTTATTAATTGCCAAATATAATGATCTTTTCTCATTTCCCATCCTTAGAGCTGTCTCTACAACCTTAGATACCATCAATCATATCTTATTGATACTGTCTTTTCTCTAGGTTTCTGATACGATAATCTGATCTGATTTACTCCTATCTAATAATTACTCCTCATCATATATATATATATATATATATATATATATAAAGTTTCATTTATTTAAGGTAATGGGACTTTTTTAAAGTGACTTGCCCAAGGTCATACAGCTAGGTAATCTGAAGCATTTGAACTCAGGTCTTCCTGACTCCAGGGCTATCTACTGTGCCACCCATCTGCCCTTCATTCTCCTTTATAGGATCTTCATCTAGACCATGCCTGCTAACCATGGATGTCCCACAGGGCTTTGTCCTGAGCATTCTTCTCTTCTTCTAAGTATTTCACTTGGAGATCTCATCAAATCCCATGGATTAGATTATAATTTTCATGCTGACTATTTTTATATCTTCTTATCTAGCCCTAACCTAACCAAATTTCAAACTCCTGACTCCAAGAGTCTAGTATCATCTCAAACTGAATGTCCCATAGATATTTAAACTCATCACAATCAATTCTTAACTATCTTTTCCCCAGAACTCTCCCCACTACTGAACTTCCCTATTACTCTCAAGAGAGCCACCATTTTCCTAGCCACCCAGTATCACAACTTAGGTGTCATCCTCAGTTCTTTACCCATATATCCCACATATTGCCAAGGCTTTTGATTTTTTCTTCCCTGTCCCCCCAAAACTATGGTGCTGGCCTTCATCTTACACCTGGACTACTGGTCTTCCCATCATGTGTGTCTCTCTCTCCAGTCTGATGATATCTTTGTGCTTCATTCTTGAAGAAAACATGACATCAGAGAGGTGATTTTTTGACAAGAAAGTGAATTGGATTTGAGTGAAGGACACTGTGCTAAGCCACCAGTCTTACTTTCTCCTCCAGAACCATCTGAGTTCAGTGGCCAGATGTGAATCAGGATGACTGGAAATAGCCCGGATGTGAGACAATCAGTATTAAGTGACTTCTTCAAGTTATTAAGTGTCAAAGGTCTAAGGCAGATTTGAATGCAGATTCTCTCCGGTCTATTTTCCACGTAGCTGTTGAAGTGATCTTCCTAAAGCACATGTCTAATGAATCATCCTCCTACTCGATAAACTCCAATAGATCTTCATCACCTCCAGAATCAAATATAAAATCCTCTCACTTTCAAAGGCTTTCATAATCTGCCCGGACCCTTACCTTTCAGATTCCTCACACCTTACAACATTTTATATACTCTGCAATTCAGTGAAACTGACTCCTTCTCTATTTGTTTTTAACAAAACCCAACATCTCCCTAAAGGCAATTTTCACTGGTTGTCCCCCATATCTGGAAGGCTCTCTCTCATCTTTCCTTCCTGGTTTTCCTGTCTTTACTTAAAATCACCTTCTGCAGAAAACCTTTCCCAAATTCTAATGCCTTCCTTCTGCTGATTTTTCCCTCTTATTATTCTTTTTTTTTTGCAAGGCAATGGAGCTAAGTGACTTGCCCAAGGTCACACAGCTAGGTAATTATTAAGTGTCTGAGGCTGGATTTGAACTCAGGTCCTACTGACTCCAGAGCAGATGCACTATTCACCTAGTTGCCCTTATTATTCTATTTATAGTTCGCTTGTTCATGGTTGTTTGCATATTGTTTTCCCAATTAGGATATGAACTCCCTGAAAATAGAAAATATATTTTGTCGTTATATCCCCACCCCTGACCCCTCTCAGGATCTAAATCAATCCCAACATTGTTCTTGAGCATGACATGGTAATCTATGTCCTTATGGCTACATTAACCATTCCAGTAATTTTCAAAACCAAAGTACCCTTTCAAGAACACAATTTTACTATGTTTCCCCCATTAGAATATAAGCTTCTTGATGACATGACCATCTTTATTTTGAATTAAGTCCCTAGGGCTTGACACAAAGAAAGTACTTAAATCTTTTCACTCATTCATTCCTTGCTCTTTCTGCTATTGGAATTGTACTACAGATACCTGATGAGCCCAGGGACAATGGGATTACCATTATCTCTTCCATATCAAAGACTTTTTCTATGGAGGTTTTCATATATTACCTATAGGCACTGCTTAGTGACTGCCCTTCCACCACTCCTGTCTAAAGGTAAAGCTTCTACACATTCACCTCCACCAGCACACTTTTAGATTTTGTATTTATTTCATATTATTTTTATTTCTTTTTCATACAGTTTTTTTTACTTAATATTGACCTATGACCATACTTAACCAAGTTTTACAATAAAGGAATATAAACAATTCATAAAAGGAAAAAAATTCACACTTCTCTGGTACAAAGGAAGGGTCAGAAAGGTTTTCATAGATTTTCCAGGTCATAGGGATGCATGCCACTAAAACCCTTAGATGTGGAAGGGATAACTAAATTCTAATGACAGGAATAATAGCAGGATGGAGATTTACACAAGAACTAGTTTCTATCTGAACCTTATTGAAAAAGAATGAGATAGCAAAAATAACTTTATATTACTTTATGATCTATAAAGCATTATACATAGACCCTCTCTCATCTGAAATTCACTACCATTCTAAAAATCAAATTACCAGTATTATCCCCATTTCATATATAAGGTGGCTAAGTCTATATCCCCCCCATAAGGGGTTAATTTCATGACCCAAGGTTAAACAATCAGTAAAAATCACAGGCAATTTTCAAATCCAGTTCCTGCCAACCAATGCTCTTGCTCCTACCAAAAATGCCTAATCAGTCCATTAACAATTCAACATAAAACCAAAGCCAGGCTTTTACCTATTCTGTGCCTGCTTGTGGTCAGGTACAGAATAAGTAGAGCATCTACATGATAGATATTTATCTAGCACTCCTAGAGAGACCACAGAGACACTCTGACCAGATATACTACTTTTTTGGTCACAATTAAGCCTCCATTGACAGGATATCTATCCAGTCCTCAATACTGGCATTATTTATAGCCACAAACTCAAGTTGAGCTCATTTTCAGGGAGCCACAACATCAAATAAAATTTTCCCACTCTATTTGTGGCTTGAAGCCCCAAGGAAGCTTTGCAGCAAAGCCAATAAATCGCTTCCTGAACTGTCAGAGAAAATGTCATGGAGCTACTGACATGTGCTGGCAGGTGGCTGTAAATACAATCTTGCACGTGGAGACTCTACCCATACTTCTAAGACTGCAGAGCCACTCGGGACCTGAGGTCTCATATCATATACACATGGGACTTATTTAGTTACCTTTGAGGTAACTAAACCTGATTCGCCACAGCATCCGCCTTGTGGTTAGGTTTTTCTACTGCCAAATTATAAATCAGAAACAGACTCGTCTTGAGACTAAAAACACTGGCATTGAAATCCTCCTTTCATATCCTGCCAGTCCTTCACTGTGAAACATGTATGTGCTCTGGTGCCTCTGGAATAAAGGATGAGCATTTGGCCAAATGTGAAATATAGAGGGTGAGAGGAGATTTTATTAGACATTATTATTTGTGATGCAAAAATATTTAAATATTATTTCATAGTTTTCTAATTAAGTAAGAGAGAAGAACACATGACCTAGTATCCTAGAAGTTAAAAGTCAAATAATATTGATAAATAGACCTTCATGACAACTAAATGACCATTCTTGTTTCTCTAGTCTAGTCAAAGGTTCCTGCTGTCTGCCACTCCTTGTAGGTTCACTCCTTGTCATACTCTGGCTATCATACTGGAGAAACAGAATTATAGCATTCTTCCTTCCTCAAATCTCTCCCCACTTCAGTCTGCTGTCAACATAAGATGCCAAAGTGATTTTCCTTAAGCTCAGATCAGATCATGTAACTCCTCTACTCATTCAGCACTAGAAGCTCCCTAGTGTCTTTAGGACATTATCTAAGCTATTTTGTTCATTTTTTTGAAGTCCTTTCTAAACATGGCTCCAATCTATCTTTCCAGCCTCATTGTACATTTCTCCCTTTCTTGTACTCAGCTAAAATGACCTGCTCTTAGTTCATTATGCATAGTATTTCATTTCCTATCCTCATCCCAGAAATGCACTCCTTCCTCACTTCTATTCCTTTAAAACACAGCCTAAGCCTTAACTTTTAGATGAATCCTTTTCTGATTCCTCCAAATGCTAATGCCCTCCCCTTATTCCTCTCTCTTATTTTTATTCTCTTTATGTTTATTCAATATATATTTTCAGGTCTTTTTGTTTTGGGGGGTTTTTTTTGCAAGGCAATGGGGTTAAGTGGCTTGCCCAAGGTCACACAGCTAGGTAATTATTAAGTGTCTGAGGCCGGATCTGAACTCAGGTACTCCTGACTCCAGGGCCGGTGCTCTATCCACTGAGCCACCTAGCCATCCCTCTATATATATCTTCATACACAGATTCTTATTTGCTGTTTCCCTACTAGAATGTAAGCTTTTTACGAGTAGGAATTATTCCAATCTTTATACATTGCTTAGAGCTTGGAAGACCAGTTCAAATTCAGCCTCAGATATGTACTGGTAGTGTAAAACCCGGGCCAGTCTCCTAAGCTGCGTGGCTCTGTTTTCTCAACTATAAAATGTGAATAATAAAAGAACCTACCTCCTAGAGTTTTTGTAAGGAGCAAATGAGATAATATTTATAAAATGTAGGTACTTTTAAAAAAGATTATTTATTTCCCCCTTTGTTTTATTTCACTTACCCAGCACCATGCTTAATAAATGCCTCTGACTGATCATAGTTTCAGTACTGAATGGATCTACAAAAGACAACTAGTTCACATCCTTTATTTTAAAGATGAAGAAACTGAGGCTGAAGGAAGTACATGATTTGTCTAAGATTTTTCTATTGCAAGGGGTGACTAGGTGGTGTAGTGGATAAAGCACCGGCCCTGGAGTCAGGAGTACCTGGGTTCAGATCTGGTCTCAGACACTTAATAATTACCTAGCTGTGTGGCCTTGGGGAAGCCACTTAACCCCATTTGCCTTGCAAAAATCTAAAAAAAGAAAGATTTTTTCTATTGCTGAGGAACTCTATGATCCTTCTTAGTGAATATTGTTTCTTCTTATATAGTAGTAAACTCTATGCCTTGTTTCTAACATGTTACTCAGGATCCAGAGGCTCAGGTTAATTCTTATGGTCCGGGTTTTTCCTCATCCAAATCTCCATTCATGTGTTCTTCAAGCAATAAGCATAGGTTTCAGGTTTCTAACTGTGAAGAGTTTCCTCAAGCTCTACTTTCTCTTACCTTACTTAAGATTCTTTCTTATACCACCCGATTTCCTGACCCCTGGAGATTTCTTTTTCAAACTCTCATATTCAATAGAAACCTCTGGACCAGTTGTTGTTCAGTCATTTTTCAGTCATGTCCAACTCTTTGTAACCCCTTTTGGGGTTTTCTTAACATAGGTACTGGAGTGATCTGCTGGAGTGATCTGCCATTTCCTTCACTGGCTCACTACAGAGAAGGAAACTGATGAAATTAGGGTTAAGTGACTTACCCAAAGTCACTCAGCTTAGGAAGTTTCTGAGGTCTGATTTAGGAATATGAATTTTTCTGACTCCAAGACAGCACTCCATTCATTGCACCACCTACCTGCCAGCTGTACTAATCTAATTCCTAATTCTTCTAGCTCTTTGCCTAACCCATTGCTAGCCAAAACTCTGTCTAATAAGTGTTTACTAGAGATGGATGAAATCATTTGAAGTTCAGTTTCTCCATATTTGAAATGCATATTTCTACATCTCAGTATGATATTAGCATTAATGATTAAACATCGATGGGAAAAAAGGGGGAGCCTTAGAAGTAAAAATTTCTCCAAGGTTTTCAGTTTTAAATGTTTCATCTTAACACACTCTCCCCAGGCTAATCAATGCATTTTTTCTTGGAATGTCTAATGTTAACTTGTCAAATAGCAGAGTAGTTTATTTGAAAGATTTTCTTAGCTGGTCATAAATGCCCAGATTCACGAAAAGCTAAGACTTACCTCCATATGCCACTCCAACATTCCCCTCCCCCACAAAAGCATAAACCAGACTCTTGAAGAAAAAATATCTTTCAATAACAATTACTCCAAAACTTTATGCCAGTCATGCATTTCCCCAGATATCAACACACTTGCTCATGACTGCTACTAAATAATATGTGAATTCTAGAGGCACTTTCTCTTTGTTGTAATATTTTTATATCACTCCATTTAATACCAGTGATTGGTGATGAAATCAAAGCAATCTCCAAGTCATACATCACTGTTTCCAACCTATTGTACACATTCAAAAATGAAAAATATAAGCTGAATTTTCTGTTCAACCATTGCTCTTACAGCTGAGTGTATACAAACAACTTCTCTGGGCCTCAGTTTCCTCATCTTTACAAAATGGCAGGATTGAAATTCTGTCTCATAGATAAGTGGAAAAAGTCAATCATCTTGGTTCTACAAGGTAGAGAAGTAGGAGCAAGGGTTAAAAATTGAAGACACTGTTTTAAATTTGATGTAAGTCAAGTATACTTTCTAACTTCAGAGTGAAATGGAATGCTGTGGGAAATAGTGGGTAACCCCTCACTGGATATCTTAAAGCAAAAGGGAAATAATTTATTATTTTGTACTGGATTATTTTTCAAATCTAAAGTTGGATCAGATGGCTTCCAAGTATCCTTCCAACTCTGAGATTCTATGTTTCTGGTGATATTCATTACTTGAAAAAAGTGACAAACATTTTCTTTTCTCTAATTCAGATTGATAACAAACTTGGACCCAGTTTTACAAATGCATAAGTATAAAAAGTCCTTTATTTAATATTATTTCCCTAAAGAGAAGGGGAAAGATGGAAGAGAGAAGAAGCCATCAATTCTTCAGATGCAAAGGACAAATGAAAACTCAGGAGTAAACTATGTGCTATTTTAGAAAAAATAAAATACTTCTTTTCCTGTATTCAAGTTCTAAATTTACATTATACCTAAAACCAGATTTCAACTTGAAAACAGAATACCTTATTTGTTCACCTCTGGTAAATTTAGATGATTTGACTTAAAATGATAACTATAAACATGTGTGACATTAGTATGATATAATTGTATGACATTAGTATGGTATAAGTATGATGAACTTTGTATATGCACACTAATGATGTTATGTCTCTTGTTTTCAGTCAAATCAATTCAAGCATTTTTAATTTTTAAAATTGGCAAGAAAGTGTACTTTCTAAATAAAAGAAACAAAAATTGAGGTTTAAGTAATTTTTAGGCAGAAATATCTTCATTAGATACATCAGAGATATACCATGAGAGATATCTCTAACAGGTCTATGGTAGATCCTCAACAGAATTACAGACATTTTTTTTTCCATTGATACTCAGAGGACAACAAATTTAAGGCCACTAGTCCTTAAGTCCATTTCCTTTCTCATTCACTATTTCTTTTTCCCTATAATCTCTTCTTCAAGAGAACATAAATACAGTGAGCTATTTGAATTCTAAAAAAATGGGGAGTATCTTCTTAGAAGATAAAGTATATACAAGACAAAACTTTTTTTACCATCATCTTAATGGTCATCTGTGTAAGAGTCAGACCAATCAGGTGAGAAAGATTCATTACCACTTTCCCTGTCTCATTTTCTAACCTGGACTATATTCTCACTAACAGTTAGCCTCTGTATTAAAAACAAAAAACAAAAAACTAAGATATCTACAGCAAGCACCAGACCTGCCCTCTTGAGGACTTCTATTTCTACTTTCTTCTTGGTCTAGGAATGGATGAGAGCTTGCCTCTTTGTTTAGCTAAGACAGGCCTGGGGGATTTATTTTTCCTTCCGTTTCTTTCTCTCTTATTCATTCTCTCTCTCTCTCTCTCTCTCTCTCTCTCTCTCTCTCTCTCTCTCTCTCTCTCTCCTTTCCTTTCTTCCCTCCTTCCTTCCTTTCTTTCATTCTTCCTTCCTTTCTTTCTCCAACAGTAGTTTTCAACAATCATTTCTTCTTTTTTACATATTTTTCTTCCTTCCCTTTCCTTCCCCCTCCCCTTGACAGAAAGCATTGTAATATAGGCTCTTTATCTAAAACCACATTAAACATAAATCCAAATCAATCATGCTGTGAAAGTAGAATCACAACCAAACAGAAGAGGGGAAAAAAATAGAGAAAAATGACATGATTCAAAAGATAACTTTCTAAAAATTGAAGATTTTAAACTTTGGTCAGCATTTAAATTCCACAATTCCTTCTCTGGATATGGATGGCATTTTCCTTCACAATCTTTTAGTATTTTCTTTGATTATTGTACTGCACAAATGATAAGTCCATCGTAGTGATCATCACCCCATGTTGTTGTTATTGTATATGATCTCTTCTGGTTCTGCTCACTTCACTCAGTATCAATTCATGTAAGTCTCTCCATGCTACTCTGAGGTCCTATCCCTCATAAGTTCTTTAGAACAATAGTAATACTGGGAATTTTTTAAGGCATGTTTAGAGAAAGAAATCTAAAGAGGTTATAGCAACATAATAAATAAAAATGGGTACCTATTGATAGTGATATGGTTAAATGAAACAGTATAATAATGTAATGGAATATTATTACAACATAAAAATGGCAGACAACTCAGAGAAATTTGAAATAAGTTTTATGAACTACTGCAGTATAAATTAAATGAAAACCATTTGTACTACAGTCACAACAATATAAAGGAATGCAACAATCAGAGATATCTAACGTTGTTCTGTGTATTGATTCATCAGTGGTGCTTACAGCATGTACTTACAGTGAGACAAGTCTCCTGCCTTTGGTGAAGGTATAATAGGGGCAGGATGAGGTATAAGGAAATATGTTTACTTATTCTGCTTAATTGCATTTCTTGAATGGAAGGAATATCAAGACATTACAAGGCACAAAAGCAGATGAGTTTACATAGCAGTGTTCTTATCTGAAGGTAAGGAAATTTGCAGCCACAGAATGGCATTTGGAAGGCATTTAGTCATCCTTCTTTTCCTTTTCCTTAATTCAATCATTCACATGTTTCATATATATATATATATATATATATATCATTGTTAATTAACTTATTTTAATTAATTTACTTAATTTCTTTTCCTAAACCACCAAATTCCAGGATTTCCATACATCATGGTCTCAAAGAGGAAACATCTTCATCCTTGGAATCTGTCTTTTATCAGTTCCATTTAACTCCCAAGATTAGTTAGACTGCTCCACTTCTTATTGAATTCCCATTTCTAATGTGAATAGACACATGTGAATACACATGGATACATGGATATAATAGACATATGCCAAAGCCCTATAAAACCCTGCCTTTCTTTCATCAAATGTCTTGCTTATGATGGTTATAGTAGTTATTAGCAGTATAGATGTGCCATCAATAGGAATATAGTTAAACAAATTGTGGTAAGTGGGTATATTGGAATATTACTGCATCATAAAAGACAAATATAAACAATTCAGGGAAATTTTGAAAGACAATTTTGAGCTATTTATAAGATCTTTTAAGTGTGGCAAAAGGACATACTGAAAATAAATCCCAAAACTCACCCAGATATGTCCCTCAAAAAAGAAAAGAGTTAAGGATAGATGGGTAGATAAGTGACCCACTAGGAAGATCTATCACCCATTGAGAAAAGTTGAGAATAGCCCCCCCACACACAGTGTCCCTTAGTCCCTCCCTTTGGTGAGCTAAAAATATATACATTCTGATCCTTTGGTGTCCTATGGGGGTGAGATGGGGAAAATGAGAAAAGTCATTCATTAAATGATCCATTAAACATTTATTAAATAGCTAGGTGATAGAGTAGAGTGTTGTACCTGGAGTCAGGAAGGTTTATATTCCTGAGTTCAAAACTGGCCTCAGACATCTGTTAGTTGTGTGACTACGGACAAGTCACTTAACCTTGTTTGTCTCAATTTTCTCATCTGTAAAATGAACTTGAGAAGGAAATAACAAATACTCCAGTGCCTCTACCAGAGATTGAGTCAGATAGGGTTGAACCAAAAAAAAAAAAAAAAAAAAAAGCTACACAGGAACCAGAAACTGTGTTAAGTGCTAGAGATACAAAAAAGACAAAAAACATTTCTTGCTGTGAGGGAGATTTTTAACAATTTTTAAATATTAATGACAATGGGGGAGATAACATACAACCATATATAGGGGATGTTGGGGGATATTCAACAGATAGAATGCAATAGAATTAAAGGGTATTAGTAGAGGTATCCTGAAGAAGGTAAGATTTTTAGCTGGGACTAGAAGGAAAAGATAAAGCAGAGATGAGGGGGGAAAGCATTACAGGCACAATCAGGAAATGGAGTGGCTCAACAGCCAGTGCTACTAAGAAATAAAATATGTGGGGATGAATGAGGTTCAATAAGATCGAAAGGTTGGGGAGTAGCATATAAAGGAAACAGAACATCAAATTTTATATTTGATCCTGTAGGTGATCAGAAACTACTGGAATTTAAAATAGAAACAAAGGTTTCCAATAATCTAGCTAAATCAACTACAGAGAGAAACTATCCCAATTCCTCTTAGAATGAGTTGCTCTCAAGTATTCAAATAGCCATTTTAGTTCATCAATTTAGAAGTGACCTCAGGATAGGCATTCACGTTTGTCCATTCTGAGTGATTCTAGTCCAGTCCAACCTTAACCTCCAAAGGTAGAAGGGGAGACCGATCCTGTTGAAGACATTGCTTTTCTATTAGAATGCCAGTTTATATTTCTATAGGACAATCTTTCTCTTTGCATGGTCATCAAGATACTTCCTGCTCTCTTAGAGAAAAGGAGAAATCATAGGATCATGAACTTTGAAGGTATCTCAGAGGTAATCTAGTCTAACTTTCCCATTTTTGTAGATGATGAAAGTTCAGGGAGGTACAGCAAGTTAACCAAAGTCACACAACTTTGTAAGAGGCATAGGGGTGAAGCAGTAGGTAGAGTTCTGGACCTGAATTCAGGGAAACCCGAGTTCAAATGAAATCTAGACACTTCCCTTCATTTTTCTTCTTCTATCTGTAAAATAAGGAATAATGTTTAGGACTGAAAGGGGACTTAGAGATTATCTAATCCAATCCCTGAATTTTACAGATGAAATTCCAAAGTCCAAAAGGGAAGAAAAACAAATACCAAACATTCTTTAGTTTGCTTAAGGCTTCCCTCAATGGAGTCTCATTTGTCATGGACCCTAGACCCTTCACCATCCTTGCAACTCTATTGATCAGATTTATCAATGTCCTTCAAAAAAAAAAAAACAATGAAAAACTGAACACTCCAAAATTCTACCTTGTTCTAAAGAGGGCAGAGTACAGGAAGACAATCACTTCCTTGATGCAGGATACTTGGACTTTTAATGTGGCATTATGTTTGCCTTCTATGACTATACTACCCTAAAAGAACTCAATCTAATCTGATCCCAGAAGCTTAAGTAGTGTCAGACCTGATTAATACTTGAATATTTGGGGGGCAGTTAGGTGACATAGTAAATGGAGTGCTAGGCCTGGAGTCAGAAAGACTCATCTTTCTGAGTTCAAATCAGCCTCAGATACTTGTTGTGCTCTAGGCAATTCGCTTAACTCTGTCTACCTCAATTTTCTTATCTAAAATGATCTGAAAATGGAAGTAACTAAGCCACTCCAATATCTTTGCTCAGTAAACCCTGAATAAGGAACCTTAATATGGCAGGTCAGGGCCTGCAAGCTACTGAAACTCTAAGGTAATTTTGACATGAACTGCTTTCTAGTCCTACCTCCTTTTACCATGTACTTGGATATAGATCCTTTGGTTGTTAGTCTAAGGCTTCACATTTAACCCTATTAAGTTTCATCTAATTGAACTGGGCTCAGTTCTAGTATGTTAAAAACCTTTCTTGCACCTCAGTGAAAATTATTGCCAAATAACATTATCAAGATGATAAAAACACCAAGTTCCAGTTAAATGTTTTTCAATTATTTCATATATATTCAATATAGGAAATAGGACCTCTGCACTTCCAATCAGAGTAAATTTAGATAAGCTCTTAAATATTTCAAGTGAGTCAGGATAGCTGTACTACCAATGAATGTTTTCTTTGCAGGATTAAGGCCACCTGTAATGTGTAGCTTTCACAGCTGTTATCCCACCCTACTTAAATGTGGGTGGTTTTGTGTGGGTGCTGAAAAAAAGTTTGGTAAGATAAAATGGAAAACAATAATCCAGTCATACAACTGAGAACTATTATAAAGCATAATATGCTTCCTTTGCAAAGTTCAAAAAAACAAATGTTATTTGTACAAATAATTAAGACATTTGGAATTGTTTCACTTTAATAGCAGACTTCCTTGATTTGTATAACCAAATAGGACTGTCATGATGGATTAGTGACTGTGATGCTTTCTTTTAACTTAATGAATAAGGAAAATTTTTTCCCTTCAATGTATTCATATCTTTGATCTTTTCTGCAAGGTTAAGGTTAGGACCAGGGTCAATTGGGTGGATTCTTTCTTGAGTCAGAAACTTTTCCACTAAAGATAGGCTTATAATCACTAGGCAGAAATCAAAAATTCAATTAGGTTAAGCATATCTTTACCACTTGGTTTCTAAGTATCTCAAAAATAAATAAATTGAGGACTGGAGATTTCCAGGGAATAGGGAAAGAAGGAAAGATATCAGACTTGGTATTTCACTGATACTTTTGTGGCTGTTCAGTTGTGTCTGACTCTACTAGGGTGATCACATTTAATGTTTTCTTGGTAAAGATAGTGGTGTGGTTTACCATTTAGTTATTCAGTTTATTTTACAGAGGAAGAAATTGAGGCAAACAGGACTTGTCCAGATCACAGAGCTAAGAAGTAACTGAGGCCCAATTTGAACTCTTATCTCCCCAACTCCAAACCCAGCACTCTATTTATTACACCATCTAACTGGTATTGGCAGTGCCTGGTATGGAGAAACTTCCTTTATCAAAGTAGATCAGTAGAGGTTTTCTTTGTAATTTAACAGATTTAGAAACTGATCTGGAGACTTGGAAAAATTAAATTACTTCCCTACAGTCACACAGCCAGAGTGTGTCAGAAGCAATGTTTGAACTCTGGTCTTAATTTACTCTGACTCTCTAATGACTTACACCATGATATTTCTCACGAGTCTAGATGCAAGGATTTTCTATACACTTATCCAATTTTGGAAAAGTTGTTTCAAAAAGTATTTTAAATAACTTTGTGTGGGTGTGTGTATTTGGGAAATGAGGCATAATTATGAATAAATATTCCTTTTAGCCAGATTTTAACTTTCCTATGCTTACTATTCTTAAGAATTTAAGGAATTTTAAGTTTTAAAATACTTAAATTTTTAAATACCCTGTGTTTCTTTTAAACTAAAAGTAAAATACTTTCCAAATACTCCAAAATATGTATCTATTTTAATACCAAAAATCATTTAAAAATGTATCTTTAGTCAGTATTTTGTGTTCATATGTTGGCACCATCTTTGTGAAAAAGATATTGAATACTAAACTATGAGAAATCATCAGGTACCAAAAGACTCATCAATTGACAAATATAAAGTTAATCAAGTAGCATTATTAAAGGTCAACAAAATGCTAAAAATGCAATCAAACATTGCGAATACAAATAAAAGACTCCCAAGGAGCTCGTAGTCTAAACAGGGAGGCAACATGCCAACAACTATGTATAAAAATGATATATACAGGATAAACTGGGGAGGGGGGTAGACTCAGAGGAAAGGGCCTAAGATTAAGGAAGCCTGGGAAAATCTTCTTCCAGGAGATAGAACTTCAGCTGAGGCTTGAAGTCAAGCCAGGAAGCAAATATGAGGAGAGAGAATTCCAAGCAAAGGGGGGGGGGGGCAGTCAGCAACTTGAATTTATCGAGGATATTATCTAACAGCTTTACCTTGACTTTCAAAAACATGTTAACTATTTTAGTTCTTTCAAAACCTCCAAGCCAAAAATTAGAAGAAAATGAGAAATATCTCATTGGAAAACAACTGACAGATCAAAACACATACTCAGATGATGACAAAATTGAAGCTTCCATATCTAAAAACCTCCAAGCCAAAAATTAGAAGAAAATGTGAAATAACTACTTTAGTTTTACCCTCCAGATTGCTTATTATGGAAATTTACAAACTAAAAGGGACATTAGATATGTTTGAAATCCAGAAAGGTCAACTTTGAACAGCTAGAGAATTTAAAGAATTACAGGGCTGTGATGTGGGACCACAAATAGAATGACAAATCATATGGTATAGAACAAGGTAGGATATATCAATTATCTTTTACTTATTGCTCTTCACTTCTGCCACCACCAACTCTTTTGATGTATCTTTGTTTTTCTGCACCAATGACTAGATTCAAATTCCCTGGCTAGAATTCCAGGAATTTCTCCTTCATTAAACCCAGTACTCTCTCTTTCCCCAAGCTAAACTGACCTCATTAATGCCCCTGTGCTTGAAACAACATCTAAACCTTGCTCTCGTCCTGATACTCTCACCTGTAATCAGTGGCCACCAGAGGGTGTCCCTTGATTATCATATTTCATTACAGTTTAGAGATTGAAAAGGCTTTAGAATCAACAAACCTACCTCTCTCCTTTTATTTTCTAGATAGGCCTAATCTATTCAAGGTCATGCTATTAGTCAGTAGCAAGGCAAGGGCTATCACTCAGGTCTCTCAAAAACTAGTTACTTTGCAAAGTGATTTGTTGTGAGCAGCCCAAATACTGGATTAGGAATCAGGAAACCACATTTTAATTTCTGATTCGAGCAATCAATCACGTGACAATAAATAAATACACTATTCATTCATTTATCCTTCCCTCTGTCCTTCCTTCCTTATTTTATTTCATTTGTTCCTTTCCTCCCCTCCTCTCTTTTTGGACTGAACTACTAATTAGTGAAGAGAATTCTGAGTGAGGAAATTCTCTTCCCATGTAGATCATTACTTGCAAAGAAATTAATCTTACAGACACTGAGAGGTTATGTGATTTGCCCAGGATTACATAGACAGTAGCTTTCACTTGGATCCCAAGTCTTTCAAATTCTTCAGTCAGCTATTTATCCACTACAGTGTCTGACCAGGTTTCTTTTAAATGCAGATAAAAATGAGGACACCACCTGCCTCCTACATACTAGTTAAATAAATTCACAAAGCATCAGTAAATTACTTGGAGTTTTTTGGAAAGGTGTTTTATGACTGATTAAGCATGTTAAATGTTCTTTTCAACAACCAGACATAACTCAATTCAAGGGGATATTCAAGGTATTATTTGGTACTTATAAGGCATTCATATATTGAAAAATCATAAAAGGAAATCAGAATTAGTGGCTAGTAGCAAAGATAGGACAAAACATTAATATTTCATTATGTCATTAACTCAGTGCTAGTTCCAGATAATACTTATTTCATGATGGAATACTCTATTATATACTAAATTATAAATCATTTTATATACTCTATACCAAGCTAAAGTGAACTGAAGATTTTAAAAGCAGAAATTCTTTTTAATATGAATTCACAAGAGCAAAATGGGCTCTGGAAAATTGTAATAAGACAGTAAATTTAATTCACAGAAACAAGGCAAAAAAAAAAAAGACCAGGACTGAGAGTTTATTAGATTACTTGACAAGGTTTTCAGATTTCACAAATGCAGCTTCCTAAATGGTCAGTCAATAAGCATTTATAATTCTGTACTAAGTATAAAATACTGTCCATAAAAAGGGTGAGAAGCATTAGAATGTCATATGCAGAAAGACATGGGCTTAAGTCTTGCTCTAAATTCAAGACTACTTGCTATGTGCTGTAGGGTCTACCTCCTCCAACCACTCCACTCCAATCCCATGAAGTCAAAATCTGTTTCTCTGTCACTCTCCCCACCACCCATAGACTAGCTATCCTGGGTTCTAGAAGGCAGAAATTGGAATGATGAATAGTTGACAAAGATGACAGATTTTGGTTGGGTATGTTTCCTAACAATTAAGGACTGTCTACAAATAAAAGGAATAGGTAATTGGGGTCAATAAAAGTCTTCAAACAATCACTAAAGTTTTCAAATAGTGACTGATCATTTGTTAATATGCCATAGGAAAAGCATAGTTAGGGGGTACAGTGGATAAAGCACTGGGCGGCTAGGTGGCGTAGCCCTTTAGTCAGGAGTACCTGGGCTCAAATCCGGTCTCAGACATTTAATAATTACCTAGCTGTGTGGCCTTGGGCAAGCCACTTAACCCTGTTTGCCTTACCAAAAAAAAAAAAAAAAACTTAAAAAAAAGAAGTAACACATTAATGGCTGGCTTACTGATTTATTCCTCCCAGAAAACATATTGCATCTTAAAAATAGAAAATATGGCAATAAATGAACACTAGAAAGAGATACTTAGGGTATTATCATGAAAATAATATTAGACTTCACACCAGAATACTTGCAAGGGACACATGATGACATTCTGGGCCTCAATTTCCACATCTATAAAATGAAGGGATTCTAAGGGACTAAGACTTCAGTCCATTGACAGGTTCTGTAAAATGAAGGGATTCCAATAGATCACCTTCCTAAAAACCAGACCTCTTGGAGGACCTGAGAGAAACTGATTTTTCTCCAGCTATATGAAAGAAAGAAAGGGAAACAAGGGAATGAGGAGGGCTAAAACTGAATAGAAAAGGCAATCAATAAATGCTATGTAAACACAGACTCTGTGTTATATACTGGAGAGACCCCCTTTGAACCACAGCCTAAAGGGAAGCAAAGTCTCAAGTCAGTATGAAAGAGGACCAAAAGATTAGTGGGGTCCAGTTTTCTTTCATCAGGGGTTCCTTAGAGCAGGAATTTGGGCCCTAAAATATTCTCCATTATGAAGAGGTGAATGTAACAATAGAGGGGAAATGCCAAAATGAAAAGGAATACAGAAAGCTTAGACAAAAAACAAATGAGCAAGGCAAAAAACCTAAATGAAATCTGAAGTATAAAAAAAAATGTACTTTTGTCTCACCATCTATATCCATAATGGCAACTAAAATACAGCAATAACAACAAAAATCAATCAACCACAAAGATTGAACATCTACCATAGGCAAGAACATGAAAGGTAATCCAGATACAATGACAAAATGATAGTAGTTCCTGCTCTCAAAGACCTTATGTTCTATCACAATATTTACAAATAGAACTATATAGAGAATATATACACAATACTAGGGAGTTTGGGGGTAGGTCGACCACCAACAGTAGGGGAGAAGTTAAATCTTTTTTTTTTAGGTTTTTTGCAAGGCAAATGGTTATATATATTTGCAAGGCAAATGGGGTCAAGTGGCTTGCCCAAGGCCACAGAGCTAGGTGATTATTAAGTGTCTGAGACTGGATTTGAACCCAGGTACTCCTGACTCCAGGGCTGGTGCTTTATCCACTGTGCCACCTAGCCGGCCCAGAAGTGAAATCTTAAAGGAAAAAAAGAATGTCAAGACACTGAAATAAAGATGTCACAGTCATAGGGGAGAGAGCAAAGAAACTGAAAAAGAGGCATGCTTATAGGATAAGGCCAGTTTAGTTATAATTGTAGAGGGTTGGAAGGAGAGTAAACAGGTTGGAAAAGCATATTGGGGGGAGGGGCAGCTAAGTGGTGGCTAGGTGGCACAGTGGATAGACCACCGGCCCTGGAGTCAGAAGTACCTGAGCTCAAATGTGGCCTCAGACACTTAACTGTGTGGCCTTGGGCAAGCCACTTAACATTTGACTTGCAAAGACCTAAATAAATGTCAAACTGGAAGGTGAGAGGTGGGTGGGAGAGAATTATATTTAGGCAGTTTGGTGAAGCCTATGAAACTCTTTTCAAACTAATATTTTAAAATTAATTAAATAAAATACTGAAATATAATTTTTAAAAATGATTTTAAAATTAAAATGATATTTTAAAATAATATATTTCTTAAAAAACCAAGTCTATAAACTCTAGGTTAAGAGCCCCTTTGCTCCAGAGGCAATAGTAAGTTACTAAGGCTTACTTAGTAGAAGAATGACATGATTACATATGTATTTAGTGAAAAGCACTATGACTGATATGTCGACATCTGAAATGGAGAGAAGACAACTGAAGAGGGACCAACTGGAGGCTATTGGTGAAAAGCTTCAGGTAGGAAGTAAAAAAAAAAAAGCCTAAACTAAGCACATGAGAAGTTAGAAAGACTAGAGGTGGAGCACATTATGGAAGTAAAAAACAGAAGATTTGGCAATGAACTGAATATCTGAGGTGAGGAGAAAATCAAGGATAATCCCAAAGTTACAAACCTGGAGACTGAAAGGATAATGGCAGTCTTGACAGAAATAGGGAAGTTTGCATAGGAAAAAAGTTTACAAAGGAAGGGGAGGAGTTCTACAGATTCTATAATCTCATTGTTCAACAGGCAACTGATAATTCACACTGGAGTTCAGCATAGTGACTAGCACTGGATAGATAGATATTGGAGTTATCTCTAGATGGATGATAAACTAAATCAATAAAAATGAATGGAGTCACCAAGTGAGAGTTGAAAGAGAAAAGAAAAGATGCCCAGGACAGAGGCTAAGGTATACAACCAATTATAAGTATACTACTAAATGACAATACCAAAAATGATAATTATAATAACAAACACACAGAAAAGAATAGAAAGAAGTTCAGAGAGTGATATAGACAATCAGTTTTATCTCTGTCACAGTAATTAGAATAAACGTTAAAAAACTGCATAAGTTCTCAGTTGAAGTCTTTTTTAAAAAAATTCACTCAAATCTGTTTTTGAATCCCTTCTTCCCCCCCCCACCCAGAGAGCCACTCATTAAAGAATATATTTTGAAGACAAAAAAAAAAAAAAAACAGAAAAAGAAGAAAGGAAAGCCCAGGAAAAATTATCAATAAATCAAAAAAGAATCTGGAAATATGTGGAGTGAACCATACTCCTAGCTCTCCTACTTCTACAAAGGAGTAAGTCTGGTCAGAGTTATGAGGTAAATGTTTAACAAAACAGTCTCAGAAAAATAAAATGCATGAGTAACACACTTTTAACTTTAATCTTTATTATTAGCATTTTTCTATAATAATAATAATGACTAATAATATATTTACATAAAACTTTATGGATTCCACAATATTTTTTCAAATATTTTCTCATTTTATTCTTAGACTCCTGATGGATAGGTGCTATTATGTGTGATCCCCATTTTACAGATTAAAAACTTAGGTAGCCTTTCTAAGGTCAAACAACCCACAAGGACTTGAGATCAAATCTGAACTTTGATCTCTTTCCAGCCAACAACCCACAAGGACTTGAGATCAAATCTGAACTTTGATCTCTTTCCAGCCAATCAACAAAACAATAAATCAAACGCATATTTGTTTGCAAATTTTCAAATTTCAAATACATTGAAATTTTAATAAGGCCAGGGTGGACCCAGCTCTAGCACATCACTTGGGGGGTATCTTTTCTTATTTCTTACTTTTGCTTGTTCATCATTTTGCAATAAACACTGTTGGTTTTTGATATTTTCCCTTTTCCATTTCCATTGTAACAGTCACTGTGTTAACTCTGCTTACTTCAATTCTGTTTCAGAGCATGTTTTTCTTGCTTCTCTGGCATTTATCAAAGATATTATTTCTTACCACACAGTAAAATTCCATTACAATCATGTATCACAATTTTCTTAACTACTTCCCAATATATCCCAACTACTTTGTCTCCAATTCTTTGATATCACAAAATGCTGCTGTAAATATTTTGGCATGACTTCCTTGAGATATAAGTTTAATAGTGAAATCTCTAGGTCAATGGGTACAGATATTTAAGGGTATGACCATTTGAGTCACTTGATTTATATAATACCCAATTGTTTTCCAAAATTCTACTAATTCACAGCTCCAAAAACAATGCCAACTTCCAACAATGATTAGACCCAATTTTGGTCTTTTATGAGTGTAAAATCACAAAGTCATTTTTATTGTATTTCTCTTATTATTAATGACTTGGAGCATTCATGCCTTAGTTGCTGATAGTTAGAAACTATTTCTGAAAACTTCATATTCTTTAATGATGGTACAATCTTCTTTATTCTTTTCTTTGAATACGGAAATGTTCACATTTATTTTTGTTTGTTCATATAGATGCTTGTAAAGCACTTTAATGTTTTCCAAGTACTTTGGACATACATTATCTCATTTGAGCTTATAATGACTGTGTAAGGTAGTAAATATAAGTAATATTATCTCCATTTTATAATTAGGAACCCGAGGCTCAAAGAGATAAATGATCTTGCCCTTAGTCACATAGCCAGTTAGAGTCATAAGAAAGTTTTAAAACTAGGTCTTCCTAATTCTGAGTCCAAAATTCTACCAAATGGCCAAGATGTTTGTGTATATATATAAACATGTATACATATAAATTTATGTTTTTGTATTTACATGTATGTGTTTATTATATGTATTGTGATAAGGCATGGATTCCTGTTATACAATATACATATATATTATATGTGAACAATATATTTACACATTACACTGCAAGTCATGAATGCATTATAATCAGATCATAGGCTCTGGGAATATGAAAATTTAAAAAAAGAGTTCCTCAAAGGAACAACATAATGAAACCCAGATAAAATATCATTTTGTCAACTGCCAATTTATAACATTTTTCCAATGGAAATATTTCATTCTGTAATACTCTTTTGCCTAACATTAGATTTTCAAGGGACTGAAGACATTGAGTGGAATAAGTTATTCAAATCTCCTTTTGATTAAAATCTTTTAACCTTCCACTTCATTCTCTCCCTAACTTCTAAACTGATTCTATCTTCACAGTACACTCGAGTCACTTGACCTCTCTGTTCTTCCAAGCATTATTCCTGGTCTTTTAATCTCAACTTAATTTTCAAATCCTTTTCCCCTTAATCATCCATATCTTGTAGATCTAATGCTGCAAGATAACCATGTCAACTAATTATAAATATTTGTGATTTTCCAACAGAAGGACTTCGTGAAGGAAACTACAATTTGGAATTTTTTTTTAAACAAAACCATTTTATCTCTAATTGTTGTCCTGCTCTATAATGCTGAATTATTTGTGTGTGTGTGTGTGATTTAACACATTGTATAATATGCTATTTCAAAAATTCTACAAGGCAATTGGAAATTGTCTTTTCCCATCTCGTTGCCTTTGAATAGGCAGTCTCACATCTGGAATGCTCTTCCTCCTCACTTCCATATCTTAGAATCCCTAGCTACCCTCAGCTTAAATACTGTCCTCAAAAAAGTCTTTCCTAATCCTCTCAGTTATTAATATCCCTTTATCCTACCCACTCTACCATGTATTTATCTGTCACATATTCTATATTTCCTGATCTGTGAATACATATCTCCCTAAAAAGAACGCAAGTTCCTTGAGGAACTCTTTTCAATTTTTGTATTTCCAGAGTCTAGTATTGTGACTGGTACATGAAAGGTGCTTAATAAATACTTCAGGATTAATAAATACAAAATATCTATTTACTGTTTCGCACTCAAAATTTTTCACTTATATCTTCTATCTGTGATTTTCCACCAACACAAATTGTACCTCTGTACAATTTAGTAGATGTTTTTTATGAGCTGCAGAGATTAAAAAAAATCACAGGTAGGCAATCTAGTGATTTTCTCTCAATTTAGCCAGTATTCAAAAAAAAAAAAAGACTGATGCATGGAGGTATGTCATATGCATATATACATATATATATATATATATGTACATCTATATATGTATATATATAGATATATGTATATGTGTCTATACATATAGACATAGACACAGATAATATGGCACAGTCAATACAGAACTAGCCTTGAAGTCAGTAGGATGGGAGTTCAAATTCAGTCTCAGACACTTGCCATTTAAGTAGCTGTGTGAAATTGAGCAAGTCATTTAACCCTGACTACCTCACATCCAAGGCCATCTCCAGTCATTCTGATTCATATCTGGTCACTGGACCTAGATGGTTCTGGAGTAGAAAGTAAGACTGGTGACTTGGCACAACAACCCCCTTACTCAAATCCAATTCATGTGTTTGTCATGGCATCACTTTCCCGACAGTGTTGTCTTCTTTGAAAATGAAAGACAAACATTATTATATCCCTCACTGAAATTTTCATCCAAAACACTTCACCTTAATTCTAAGCTAGTAAAGATTATTTCATTATTCCAACTGAAATCCAAAAATCAAACATTAAACCCAAAAGCTAAAAATATATAGTCTTGAAAAGGTACATATAGCAACAAGAAGCTATTAATTAAATCTTTCAACTAGATTCTATATAACAATGGGTTAAGAATAATGAATAATTTTAGGCAAATTCTCTCAAAATAAGGAGCCATGATAATATCATGAGGGAATCATGCTGCATAAACTCCATGGCAGGTATCCTCCAGAAATAACAAAGCCAAAGTTGGAAGGGACAAAGGGTATTAGATAGACCAATTAAATTATGACTTAACAGCTAGTTGTCACATAGATTTTTCCATAGAAAAGTCTTGATATGACCTCAAAACCTAAATCTAAGACCTTTTTCCTTGCCCCAAAAAGCCTAAACTCTTCAAACTGCATCATTTCTTCTTTTTTCTTGCTCCCAAACCACAAAAGGACCTGACCCCTCTGGTTCCCTTGTCTACCTCTAGCCACATTCACACATGTATAGTAAATTACCTATTTATTAAATCAGACCTTTTAATTCTTCCAGCACCATATTCCTCTACACCTGCCAAATTCATCCCACTCAATAGACCTATCTCCCATAAAAGTGGCACACAGAGTTATTTTCTCCAGAATGAAAGGAATGATGAAAGGGGAAAGAGATAATGAAATCATGGGTTTCAATACAATTTTAACAAATATTTTCTAAATGGAAATTATGTGTAAAGTACTTGGAATTCAAAGAGTACAGATTTAAAGATGGAAGGATCTTTAAGTCTTAGGAGATGATTAAATATAGTTGAGAAGATAAAATAGAGTTTAATAACAAATCTGAGACCTGAGAAGGTATATGCATAAGGGTTTAGCAAACACTTGTGCACTGACTGATTGGTCAGACAGAGGACCAGAAAGGCTTCTTGCCAAATGAAGGCATTTGAAGAAGTGGGGTGGGAATATAAATCAATAGAAATGAAGGTAGGGAAGGTAGGGGACAAGGTAAGCAATAGCAGTCCTTCATGATGTCATGGAATAAAAATTAAAACCATTGGATCTTGGAGAGAATGGGATGATAAATGCAAATAAACAAAAATAATTTTGTGACTAGAACGAATTATTTTCAAGATTTACTTTACTAAAGTAAATTAAATTTAGAGATTTTTTGTCTGTAGTCAATGTGAATAGTTTTCTTTGACCATGAAAATTGTTACAAGAGTTTTGTTTTTCTTTTTTTTTCCTGGAGTGAAAGAGAGAAGGGAGATAAATAAACTTTTAATTGAAAAAAATCAATTTAATAAAAAAAATAATGGCCTTACATTCGTTGTTATTTTGTGGCATATGCTTTCTTGTGTGTGTGTGTGTGTGTGTGTGTGTGTTTGTGTGTGTGTGTAAAAACTGTCTTTTGTTATGGCTAATTCAATTAGTTCAATGTTGAATTATAAAACCAAAAAAAGTACAGAAAGTTTAAATTTCATATACAAAATAAAACAAAATTTCACTAATAATAGTTATTGATCAATTTCATGTAAAGACATGTACTTTGAAACTATCAACAAACCGACACTGAAAGTAAAATGGAAAACACAGAGCTATCAAAGAAGCACAAAACAATGGAAGAAGCCCTGGAACAAGAGTGAAAAATGTCAGACATCATTGCAAATATTTATAGACTTTAGAAGGGGCAAAACATGCCTTTGCCTGAAATAAACAAAAGGAGTTAATTTTTTTTTCCATCTAAATAATCAGGTTTGGTTTCCCATTCCAAGTGTTAAGTACAGTAATCTATTGTTGGTCTCAGAACTTTTTCATCTTGTAAGTGTCCATGGCAGTGAGATCTCCACCTAAAAATATTTACAAGGAAAGTGACTCGCCCTCTTGGTAAATGTTTAACCTTCTGAGTACATAGCTGGTACTGTCCAGGAGCATTCAGATTTAAGTTTTTCTACACTAAAACATTACTTTCTTAACTTAAGAGTTATAAATACTTAATTCTTAACTGGATTAAAATTTACTAATACAATGATGTTTTATTTATACCAACTTTGATAATATTATACTGAAGCTAGTTTATACTATTTGCTAAATAATTACTAAAAAGAAATTATTTACTTTTATTCAGAATTTTTTTAAGCTTTGGATAAAAACCAGGGCCAATCCAAGACCCTAGCAAATAAGGCAAAAGGGAGTAAAGGGAGATGGTACTGAAAATAGTTTTTTAAAAAAAGACTATCTAAAGACTAACATTAAAAATGTGTTTTTGCTGTCCAGGGATCCAATAACTATAGGACCAGACCTGGTTAAAATTTACTTGGAAAGTGCAGCAAGTAAATTTAATTATAAACAAGCCAAAGTAAATCCCACACCAAGTCTTTTTCAGATAAATATATCATACAACTGTATCTAAGCAGGTAGCATTTTTATTAGAGCAGGGAAATAACTAGTAAGGCCTAGGACCTTGTGACTTCCTCTGTTTTGTGATTGCTTTTTCATGCTGAGCCAGAAGTCTAAGATTTCAATTACAGTTCACATTTAGATGGCACTTTTACTTCCAAAATGCTGTACTGCAACTTTCCCTCATGACAACTTTTAAATGGTAAAGCATTGTAATATTCTCATTCCATAGGTAGATAGACTGAGGTTCTAAGTCTACATAGCTAGTCCAAAACTATGCAACTTCTGAAAGTCAGAATTGAGACTCAAAACTAACTCTTCTAATTAAAAGTTCAATGTTCTTGCCACCATAGCATGCTCCACAATATAACTAGGGCATGCCAACAACTTCACCATAGGATGGGAAAATTTGCCCTATTCAGGAAATCTGAAAGGTTGTAGTGCTGATTCTTTGGTGGACCTGTGACTTCATACTTGTTATAGAATAGTCAAACTAGGGATGAGATCATTTTGGAAAGCATTTTGGAAGTATGCAAATTCAGTGACTAAAATGTCACTTTGATCCAGAAATTCCTCCCAAGGAAGTCATTTATAAGAAGAATAACCCTAGT
This sequence comes from Macrotis lagotis, assembly GCF_037893015.1. Classification (NCBI taxonomy): domain Eukaryota; kingdom Metazoa; phylum Chordata; class Mammalia; order Peramelemorphia; family Peramelidae; genus Macrotis; species Macrotis lagotis. The sequence goes on along the minus strand of NC_133658.1, from coordinate 773,887,694 downwards.
AGTTGGAAAAACAAATAAATAAATAAAAAGACAGGAAAAATAATAACCCTAGATATGCCAAAATATTTATGGAATCACTTGTCATGATAGCAAAAACTTGAAAACAAAATAGATGCCCATCCACTGAAGAATTGCTAAACAAATTATGAATGTATCTGAATGAGATGGACTATTACTGTGCTGAAAGAAACAGTGACTATGTTAACTTCAAAGAAGCATTGAAAGACTTATATAATAACCAGAACTCCCCTAAAATATATATATATATATGTATATATATATATATATATATATATACACACATAATGACTACAGTAATATAAGTGGAAAGCACTTCAAAAAAAGTGAATTGCAAAATTAAAATGAACAAGCATGGGTCCAAAGAGATATAAAGTTACTCCTATCTACTCTATTACAGAGATAGGAGGTCCACAAGTATAGAATACTGTACATATATTTTCCAGAGTTTTTTCAATATATTAATCAGTTGGACTAACTTTTTTCTCTTCCTCTTTTTTTTTCCTTTTAAAAAGAAATTTGACCTATTGGATGATATTGAATGATCCTAAAGAGAAGGAAAAGAGGGAAACAAATTCTGGTAATATTAAAAAAAATAAAAAATTTTTAAAGGAAAATTTTTTAGCTTATAGATTTAACACCCTCTGGTCACTCTAGTAATGAGATTATCTGAATTTTCCCAAGCTTCAAGTTAGACTTGTCATTTATCAGTATTAGATTCCATCAGTTTGGATTTTATCTATTAAAAAAGTGGAGCAGAACAGGTTCCCATTGGGAGACCAACTCAAATACATCCCTCCTCTCTAGAAGGGTTCTCTAATCAAGAAGAAGGAACAGAGAAACTAGATTAGTTTAGGGATAAACTTCAGGATAGAGGAAGCCTATCTTGGTCCAGCCCCAAAATATAACTCGTTGTCTAAGAAGAAAGTATCCACTCTGAGATCACTGGGTTGGGAATATTTAAAATAGGTTAAAAATGAATCATATCCTATGATGTAAATAGAGTATCCTCTTAAGAATAGCTTCATAGTATTCTGTAGTTCCTGTCTTTCACTATCATCTACTAGTAACCTAGGTAAGGTAACTAGTATGCATATTGCTAGAAGTGCTTGACCTAGATGCAAAAACTTCTAGTTACAACTCTGCCAGGCTGATCCTTATTTTGCACTCCATGTTATTCTACATATTTATAGGTAGAAGTATGCCATTACAAAAAGCAAAGGAACCTGAATTAGGGGAACCTCAGTTCACAATCAGATGTGCTTTCTATATTTACTTTGTCATTGTTTATTTTTCAGTCATGTTTGACTCTTCATGACCCCATTTGAAGTTTTCTTGGCAAAGACACTGCAGTGGTTTGCCATTTCTTTCTTCAGTTCATTTTTACAGGTGAGGTAAACAGGATTAAGTGACTTGCCCAGAGACACACAGATAGCAAATATCCAAGGCTAGATTTGCACTCATGAAGATGAGTCTTCCTAACTTCTAATCCCCTTCACCAGTCTGGCCGCAGCTTTTGCAACTGCAACATGGTAACTGGAAGCAAAGCGCTCTGCAAACTTTTAAGTATTATACGGAAGTCAGTTCTTCCTATTACATTTTAGAATCAAGAAAGGATGTAATCAAATGGGTTTTTTTAACCTTAAAATCATTATGTCATTCTTTTCATCTTATTTTATGGAATTCAGTTAGAATGGGACATTTGACTATAATAATATCTAACATTCATACAGTGTTTACTATGTGCCAGGCTATAAGTTAATAATTATTATTCTTTTATATTTGATATTCTGTGGAAATGCAGATAAAATATCTGTTTTTAAATAACTGAATAAAAGTTTTGAGATTTAAGTTCATCTGCAGATTCATTGAAAGCATATCTGGGGCAGCTAGGTGGCACAGTAGATAAAGCACCAGCACTTTAGTCAGGAGGACCTGAGTTCAAATCTACCCTCAGACACTTAATAATTACCCAGCTGTGTGAACTTGGGCAAGTCACTTAACCCCACTGACTTGCCAAAAAAAATAAAAGAAAACATACCTGGGACATCTGTAGTAACATACAAGAGAAGGAGGATGATATTCACTTCATCATGCTCCCACATAATTTTTTTTTCTTCTACTAAGTAGCTTGGAGATTGAGTATTCAATATGGTAATACCTGTTAAAATGTTCTTAAAATATTATGAATTTACTGTTATTATTATTTATTTTTAAATTGCATCTCATCTAGTCTGCTAAACCAAATTGTAAATTCCTTTGGACCTGGGCTCTTAATACTTTTCTGTATTTGCCATGGTTTCTGGTTACCTCAAGGGACAAGACTGAAGTACTTTACTAGGTCTTAGAAAAACCTCAAAGAGCATAATGCTAACAACTCAGATATTTATGGATATATGGACTAACAAGAAAGAAAATGTGTAGAGAGGTAGTTGAGAATTCATGAAGGATATAGGCACCAAGCAGACACTTTAAGAACAGTCAAATAAAAAGAGGCAGATTAAGTGAGAATAGAGAAGGAAGAAATGATAACATAAAGTTTTCAAACAGTATCTGAGAAGGGGAAAAAAAGGCCTCTAACAATTAGCAACAAAGAGTCAAAAAAATTTAAGGGATCAAAAAGTCTAAAACCAGAATAAGAGTCAACAATACAGAATAATCAATATGTTTAAGGAACAACAACAAAATCCAATTTTATCACATATAATTTGTAGAAATGGAAAAATGCTCCCTCAATATGTGTGGTTTAGAAGGAAGGTGCTACACAAATATAATACAAATTGCCATGATATAAAAGGAGAGAAGGGGTCTAAAAGATATACAACACTACATCCTGCATTCTAACCTGGTAGGAAAGCTGCTAGATTCCATGAACTCTGTGCAAACTATTACTGCTTGTGAAAGTTTAAATTATATAAATTGACATACTATCATTAAAAGACTATCAATGCTTGGCCTTAATATATGTGGTATATACTTCACTGGAACGTGTACAAAGAAATCTTGCTTAGAATCTAGAAACTTTACTGAGTTATAATACCAAAACATTTGTATTATATTTTATAAATTCAATTTAATTTGTTTTTTTTACTTTGATATACCTTAACTAAATTAATATCTATATAGTTGAAAAACAATTTTTATTAAATTGAGATTAACTTTTAGAATCTTTTGTTAGAAAAAATATAAAATGATTATGCCTTTATGCATAAGCATTTCAGCTCATGTTATCTTTCAAAATCTTAACTATTTAGAAACTATGCTACTATACCACTCTCAAAGGGCAAGGAAGAATGCCTCATGAAACTCTCCTTTTGAGACATGCCTAACTTTTGAGAAGAGAATATCACCTTTATTAAAACAGTGATATAACAAAATTTCATTCCTCTTTTTTACTACTGCATTTGTTCCATATATCTCCTTCCCCACTAACTTACAAGTATTCTAAGGTAAGGAACCATCATCACACTTAATATAACTCTCAAAAGACCAATAATATTTAATTATATATCACTTAGGCACCTAATAAATGCTCATCACTATTAATGACCATTTAAATTCCTTTAAGGAAAGAGTAAGAGAATATTACCTCACTTTTTCCAGGAGAGAAAAATTAGGTCATAGAATAATTATTCTATGATTTGCCCATGGTCATAAAGAGGAAGCCACTGAGCATGAAGAGTTAAATTCTTTGTCTCCATGTTCAATTTATGACAATGGGTCCTACAAAAATGACTCAATTCCTCCACATTGCCTATCAAAGAGAATATCAAAAGCATTCATTTGCATATTTATGACTACAAAGTAGTTTCAAGGAAATCATCTTGAAGTGGACTTTTAAAAATATTATTCACAGTTATAAATGAAACTAGGTACTTACCAATACTAATTTCATCATCAGTTTCAGCATCTCCAATACATTCAAACTGGAAGTCTTGCAGGGACTGTGAAAATTTCTGTACTGCCATGGACAGATCTATTATAAAAAGATAAATGAATATTTGGTTAACCAACTACACATAATAATTCAGTATTTTCTGCCTCAATATTATTTTGACATTTATTCACAGTTCAATTAATCCTTTCTGAATAATAAGTCATGTCAGATAAACTAGGTAAATATATGCCAAAACCACAATGGCTTGAAAGAATCTTCACACCTGTTTATCAAGAATATTTTTTACAAGTAGATAAATGGTATGTATTAAATATAGAAAGGAATGATTGACATAACCAAAAAAGTTGGTTAAATTTTAACAGGAAGTCACACACTACTAATGTGGGAGTCATTCCTGAATCACTGTCCAGTTAGATCACTTTGTTAGAGCAAAGTACAAAATGTGTACAGAACTAAAAATAAGAATGAAAATGGAAAGAGACAGTATTCAACTGAAACAATACAATCCTGACCTATTCAGACAAGCTACTAGTGATTTTAAAAAATGGATAAAGGATGGAAGAAAAAATATATACACTGCCAATGTTCAACTGTTTCAGTCAAGTGTCTGACCTTCATGACCCCATTTGGGGTTTTCTTCGAAAAGACCCTGAAGTGGTCTGCCATTTCCTTTTCCAGTTCATTTTACAGAGGAGTAAACTAGAGAAACTGGGATAAGTAACTTCCCTAGGATGAGATAGCTAATAAGTGTCTGAGGCCTCATTTGAACTCAGATCTTTCTAATTTCAGGCCCAGTACTCTATTCACTGGACCATCTAGCTGCCCCCGAATATGTATTTCTTTTTCATATATATGTACATATACATAGGATGCAGTAATTTCTTACAGAACTTTAACCAATCTGTGCAACTCCATATTAGGTAAAATAAAACAACTACTTCAAGGAAACCAAAAGAGCCTAAACAGTCCTTTAGGTGAAGTGTCTTGCTTAATATTTCACAGGCATGGAAAGAGCTGGGATTTGATAGCAAATCTCAAGTCCCCTTTTCTAACCTCAAGTCCAAGCTTCTATTATATATCAAGCATCCTCTATAAGTTCCCACTTCAACTGTAAGTTCCATCAGAGCAAAAAAATGGAAGTCAACTTTATCTTTCAATCTTCCATAATATCAGGGCATCCTGCCACAGCAGATACTAAAATACATACAGAACACAAACACAAAAAAATTGGTTTCTCCTTCCCTATGTCTCATAGTAAGACCATTTCTGCCACAGAGTTTCCAGGATTCATTCATCTGGCAAAAATAGCCTCTTTTTTTTTTTAGACTCCATGGCCTGCAGAAAAGAGGCAGAAAGCTCTATTTAACCTCACAACATTTGATGGAAGGAGATGTAGAGTTGATGAATATCAAGGAATTCCAATAAGTTTGAAAAAATTGTTTAAAATTTGAAAAGAGATCACTTGAAGGAAAAAGTACACTTTTTTCCCCCCTAAAGCTGAGTGAGTTTCATTTGGATTAAAATTTGCTAATAGTAATCTATGCTAAATACCAACTCTTCTGTTTGGCATTTAATATCTTTCACAGTCTGGTTCCAACCTATCTTCTGAACTAATTTTCCTTTTCTTTCCTCCTCACACATTCCAGTTTCCAGGCAAACTGGCATATTTACTCTTCACCAGAAATGACATTCCAGTTCCCTTCTGCACAAACTGTGTCCCTTACTTTTAATGCAATTCCTCCTTAAAATTATATAACAATTTAATGTGACAAAGATAAAAATAATTCAGCACTTGG